>NC_088235.1:36979142-37279975 GCF_036934945.1 Oncorhynchus masou masou
AGAAGGGTAGTCAGTGGACATTCTGAACCTTGTTTGAAGTCTTTTGGTTTCATGACCAAGGAGCTATTGAAATTTTAAATGTAGAATAATTCATGTAAAATCATGTGAGGAAAATTGATAAACTAAAGGGTGTGCAATGTGTAGGCCCAATGAGTGGACATGCTGAACCTTGTGTGAAGTCAGTAGGTCATATGACCAATGAGCTATTGAAATTCAAAAATCAAAATAAACCATTTAAAATAGTGCGAGATGTAAATAAAATAAAAAAGTGTGTGCAATGTGTGTCTATGCCAGCAGGGTTAGCTAAAACCAGTTTTGAATGGTTTTAGGAGTAATAATTAAAGAGCTATTGAAATTTTAACATTTTGATTTGTCACTATGTTGATGGTCCCTACTACTGGTGGATGTAAGGAAATCTACAGGCAAATATCCGTCGAATATCCAACCTGAAACTATCTTTACCTCGGTGAGCAGGTTATAACATTATCCCCTTCACACCACTGAGCTGAATGGAGGGGAAAAAACACCACATAAAAAAACATGTTGGTAATGAAGGATTTTCTGCTTTTGAAATGAAGAAGATGAGATGAGCCAGACCAAACAACCACCCCACTGAGGTGGATCAGAGATGGCAACCACCTCTTCACTCGGTGGATGGGCACTACAGTACTACCACAGACAGAACAATGAGCCAGATATTTCACCGGATGTATAAATTTGAAGCATCCGCTTGACGTTTCCACTCACTACCAAATAAGATGGAAACAGAAGGATTTTGGCCAACATTCTGCAAATTTTCTAATTAATTAAACATTTGATCTCAGTACATTATTCTGTTCACAAAACTAAACTCTGTTACGGACAGAGTGGACTGCGTTTTGTAGACTTTACACTTGCCAAAGTCATTTTTGTTTAAAAGTAGAGCAAAAGCGAATTGAGTTATTACTCATGCGCATTTCACAGAGTAGGCGTTCCCTAAAGGAAATAAGCAAATGTCTGCTAGAACGCGCCAAAATGACCTCACTAGCTCTTGCTTGGCTCTGCCCACCTCCTTGCTTGTTCTGTCCACTGTGACTCATTTGTTCCTATTTGAAACAACAGGACGACACTGAGCCAATTGTGCGCTGCCCTATGGGACTCCTGATTACAGCTGGTTGTGATACAGCCCAGGGTTGAACCAGGCGTTTAGCACTGAGATGCAGTGCCTTAGACTGCTGCACCACTCGGAAGCACCATCTTGGTGTAGTTGTACAAATCTTTGGTACTACACTGTGCCCTCCAAGAGATGGTACAGGACCCTTTAACAACAAAAAAATCAGCTGCAACTTCATATACAACAACAATGCCTATAAAGTCTTTCCCTAAGGCGCAATACACATGAAAGGCTAGTAGATGGGGAACTAGACCCACTAATGAGGTGACCCAATGTGACATAAGGGATGGCTTCCAACTGTGGCATAACATGTGAGTGAAAGACATGACAATTCTGTGTGATTGGGATTTTTGTTCTGTTGAAAAGCAGATGTGGACAGTGGACAATAGTTGTTGGGTTGTTTGAAATTTCCCCCCCCTAAAACTTATAGATGTACTCAAGACGTGGATGAACCACAATCTGGTGTTGGATATCTTGTTCATTATAGTTTGCAGTGCTTTTCAAATAAAAACCAAATAATTTCAATATGAGTTTTTAGATTTATTTTGCCTTTATGGCACATTATCACTCATATACAGTAAGTGTCTCAAAAGTTTGTTTTGACATATTTTTTTTGTCTCTGACAGTGTGCTGAATCCATAAAACAGTTGATGGTGCCTATCACATAAATGCCTGTAGAAGCCAAAATGTGTAGGTCATGAAAAATGTAAAAAAAAAAGCATTAGGCTTTAGAGTTTCTTAAAGGATTCCACTCAGAGAGACGGAAGCAATATTGTTACAGACATACAAATGAAATCTGAGGCTGCTGAGGGGAGGACTGCTCATAATAAATAAACTTCAGTTAGTGCTAAATACAGCTGCTAGAATCCTGACTAGAACCAAAAAATGTGATCATATTACTCCAGTGCTAGCCTCCCTACACTGGCTTCCTGTTAAGGCAAGGGCTGATATCAAGGTTTTACTGCTAACCTACAAAGCATTACATGGGCTTGCTCCTATCTATCTTTCTGATTTGGTCCTGCTGTACATACCTACACGTACGCTATGGTCACAAGACGCAGGCCTCCTAATTGCCCCTAGAATTTCTAAGCAAACAGCTGGAGGCAGGGTTTTCTTCTATAGAGCTCCATTTTTTATGGAATAGTCTGCCTACCCATGTGAGAGACGCAGACTCAGTCTGAACCTTTAAGTCTTTACTGAAGACTCATCTCTTCAGTGGGTCATATGATTGAGTGTAGTCTGGCCCATGAGTGTGAAGGTGAACGGAAAGGATCTGGAGCAACAAACCACCCTTGCTGTCTCTGCCTGGCCGGTTCCCCTCTCTCCACTGGGATTCTCTGCCTCTAACCCTATTACAGGGGCTCAGAGTCACTGGCTTACTGGTGCTCTTTCATGCCATCCCTAGGAGGGGTGCGTCACTTGAGTGGGTTGAGTCACTGACGTGATCTTCCTGTCTGGGTTGGCGCCCCCTTTTGGGTCGTGCCGTGGCGGAGATCTTTGTGGGCTATACTCGGCCTTGTCTCAGGATGGTAAGTTGGTGGTTGAAGATATCCCCCCTTGTGGTGTGGGGGCTGTGCTTTGGCAAAGTGGGTGTGGTTATATCCTTCCTGTTTGGCCCTGTCTGGGTGTATCATCGGATGGGGCCACAGTGTCTCCTGACCCCTCCTGTCTCAGCCTCCAGTATTTATGCTGCAATAGTCGGGGGTCTAGGGTCAGTTTGTTATATCTGGAGTACTTCTCCTGTCTTATCCGGTGTCCTGTGTGAATTTAAGTATGCTCTCTCTAATTCTCTCTTTCTCTCTTTCTTTCTCTCTCTCGGAGGACCTGAGCCCTAGGACCATGCCTCAGGACTACCTGGCATGATGACTCCTTGCTATCCCCAGTCTACCTGGCCTTGCTGCTGCTCCAGTTTCAATTGTTCTGCATGCTGCTATGGAATCCTGACCTGTTCACCGGACGTGCTACTGGTCCCAGACCTGCTGTTTTCAACTCTCTAGAGACAGCAGGAGTGGTAGAGATTCTCTTAATGATCGGCTATGAAAAGCCAACTGACATTTACTCTTGACGTGGTGACTTGCTGCACCCTCGACTACTACTGTGATTATTATTATTTGACCATGCTGGTCATTTAAGAACATTTGAACATCTCAAATCAAATCAAATCAAATGTATTTGTCACATACACATGGTTAGCAGATGTTAATGCGAGTGTAGCGAAATGCTTGTGCTTCTAGTTCCGACAATGCAGTAATAACCAACGAGTAATCTAACTAACAATTCCAAAACTACTACCACAAGTGTAAAGGGATAAAGAATATGTACATAAAGATATATGAATGAGTGATGGTACAGAGCGGCATAGGCAAGATGCAGTAGATGGTATCGAGTACAGTATATACATATGAGATGAGTAATGTAGGGTATGTAAACAAAGTAGCATAGTTTAAAGTGGCTAGTGATACATGTATTACATAAAGACGCAGTAGATGATATAGAGTACAGTACATACGTATACATATGAGATGAATAATGTAGGGTATGTAAACATTATATCAAGTGGCTAGTGATATATTTTACATCAATTCCCATTATTAAAGTGGCTGGAGTTGAGTCAGTGTGTTGGCAGCAGCCACTCAATATTAGTGGTGGCTGTTTAACAGTCTGATGGCCTTGAGATAGAAGCTGTTTTTCAGTCTCTCGGTCCCAGCTTTGATGCACCTGTACTGACCTCGCCTTCTGGATGATAGCGGGGTGAACAGGCAGTGGCTCGGGTGGTTGTTTTCCTTGATGATCTTTATGGCCTTCCTGTGACATCGGGTGGTGTAGGTGTCCTGGAGGGCAGGTAGTTTGCCCCCAGTGATGCGTTGTGCAGACCTCACTACCCTCTGGAGAGCCTTACGGTTGTGGGCGGAGCAGTTGCCGTACCAGGTGGTGATACAGCCCGACAGGATGCTCTCGATTGTGCATCTGTAGAAGTTAGTGAGTGCTTTTGGTGACAAGCCAAATTTCTTCAGCCTCCTGAGGTTGAAGAGGCGCCGCTGCGCCTTCTTCACGATGGTGTCTGTGTGGGTTGACCAATTCAGTTTGTCTGCGATGTGTACGCAGAGGAACTTAAAACTTACTACCTTCTCCACTACTGTCCCATCGATGTGGATAGAGGGATGTTCCCTCTGCTGTTTCCTGAAGTCCACAAGCATCTCCTTAGTTTTGTTGACGTTGAGTGTGAGGTTATTTTCCTGACACCACACTCCAAGGGCCCTCACCTCCTCCCTGTAGGCCGTCTCGTTGTTGTTGGTAATCAAGCCTACCACTGTTGTGTCGTCGGGGTGGAGATGTCGTTACCTACCCTCACCACCTGGGGGCGGCCCGTCAGGAAGTCCAGTACCCAGTTGCACAGGGCGGGGTCGAGACCCAGGGTGTGAGGGTGTTCTGAGGGCAAAAGGGATAGCAACTCAATATTAGAAAGGTTTTCCTCATGTTTTGTATACTCAGTCTATGTAAGGCTACAAGTTGTTACAACCTAGTTTTTTTTGTGTGGGAGTCATATTTCTGTATATAATGTACAGTGGCAAGGAAAATATGTGAACACTTTGGAATTACCTGTATTTCTGTATAGATTTCTCAAAAAATGTGATCTGATTTTCATCTAAGTCGCAATAATAGACAAGCACAGTCTGCTTAAACTAATAACACACAAACAATGTTACGTTTTCATGACTTTACTGAACACACCGTGTAAACATTCACAGCGCAGGGTGGGAAAAGTATGTGAACCCTTGGATTTAATTTCATTTAATAACTGGTTGACCTTCCTTTTTGCAGCAATAACCTCAACCAAACATTTTCTCTAGTTGCCATTCAGACCTGCACAACGATCAGGAGGAATTTTGGACCATTCCTCTTTACAAAATCATATCAGTTCAGCAATATTCTTGGGATGTTTGGTGTGAACCGCTCTTTTGAGGTCATGCCACAGCATCTCAATCGGGTTGAGGTCAGGACTCTAACTGGGCCACTCCAGAAGGCGTATTTTCTTATCCTGAAACCATTCTGTTGTTGATTTACTTCTGTGTTTTTGTTGTTGTCCTGTTGTATCACCCAACATCTGTTGAGCTTCAATTGGTGGATAGTTAGCCTTACATTCTCCTGCAAAATGTATTGATACACTTGGGAATTCATTTTTCCGTCGATGATAGCAAGCTGTCCAGGCCCTGAGGTAGCAAAGCAGCCCTAACCACGATGCTCCCTCCACCATACTTTACAGTGGGGGTTAGGTTTTGATGTTGGAGTGCTGTGTCTTTTTTTCTCTGCACATAGTGTTGTATGTTCCTTCCAAACAACTCAACTGTAGTTTCATCTGTACACAGAATATTTTGCCAGTAGCGCTGTGGAACATCCAGGTGCTCTTTTGCGAACCTCAGACGTGCAGCAATGTTTTTTTTGGACAGCAGTGGCTTCTTCCGTGACGTCCTCCCATGAACACCACTCTTGTTAAGTGTTTTACGTATCGTAGACCCGTCAACAGAGAAGTTAGCATGTCCCAGAGATTTAAGTCTTTAGCTGACACTGGGATTCTGCTCAACCTCATTGAGCATTCTGTGCTGTGTTCTTGTAGTCATCTTTGTAAGACGGCCACTCCTAGGGAGAGTTTCAACACTGCTGAACTTTCTGCATTTATAGACAATTTGTCTTACCGTGAATGGATCAACATCAAGGCTTTTATAGATACTTTTGTAACAATTTCCAGCTTTATGCAAGTCAACAAATCTTAATCTTAGGTATTTTGAGATCTCTTTTCTTCAAGGCATGGTTCACATCAGGCAAATGCTTCTTGTGAATAGCAAACTCATATTTTGTGAGTGCTTTTTATAGTGCAGGGCAGCTCTAACCAACATCTCCAATCTCGTCTCATTGATTGGACTGGTTAGCTGACTCCTGACTGAGCTTTTGAAGAAGTCATTAGCTTAGGGGTTCACACACTTTTTCCAACCTACACTGTGAAAGTTTAAATGATGTATTCAATATAGACAAGACGAAATACAATCATTTGTGTGTTATTAGTTTAAGCACATTGTGTTTGTCTATTGTTGTGACTTAGATGAAGATCAGACCTAATTTTATGACCAATTTATGCAGAAATTCAGGTAATTCCAAAGGGTTCACATACTTTTTCTTTCCACTGTACATAGAGGAGGGGCCTTAAAGGGTGCTGTGTGGGTGTAATATAGTTTCCTTGAAATTACAATGCACTTCTCAGGAAACCTAGCTACCTGTCAGTGTGTGCACCGGTAGTTTAAGGAAACCCGTCAGTGTGAGCACACAGGAGGTTTGAGGATTCCATGCGCAGGTTAGTGAAGTAGCTATTATCAGGATTATTCTAAACAGTGGGGGGATCAATGGGGGATCAATTATAGTCAAATATGAAAGGATAAGGATCACAAAACATAGACATCAGTCATTATTAAGCATGGTCTGGTTCATTTCTGAAAAGCAGTCTAGTTGGACAAAATCGTGCATGTTCTAAACAGTGTGGTGATTGCAGAATTGAGTCAGTTGTATAACTAGTTGAGTGGGATCGTTTAAGAAAAAAGCTGTCATGCAGTATTTATTTCTATTTGTTATAATCTTTGAGAGATTCACCTGACTATTTAGGGTCATTCTTAACCTCATTTTATAATCACCAGAACATACACATACTCACTTATCAAGCACAGTTCTGAATGCTGAATCCCCTGGACAAGACATTGATATAGTTGAACATAATAAAAATACATTTAGGTACAAAATGTGTTTTATTGAATGTCAGGTGTGAAGTAAGGCAGACTGCAACCCTAGGTTCATTAGAAGATGCATCAAGGTCGTCTAAGACTGCGACCCTGGCTTGAGGAGCAGATACAGTCAGGGAAATACCCAGGGGTCACCTGGCGTGATGAGGTAAAACATTGTTTCAGATGTTTAAATAATTTTACAACAAAAATGTCATAATCCAGATTGTTATTGCTTTTGTTCTTGTACATTGTAGTATGATTATACTGTACACTTAAATGCATTTAGGTCCAACGTCTGATACAAAATATCTAACATAAGCAAGATTTTTATGTAAGACTTCACTCAAACCAGAAAATGCTTAAGTCCATATCCAACAGGTCTCATATCTCAAGTGAAATATCTTTCTGGTTATAACCAATATAATTTAAGTCCCCTTTCTAATAGAAGTCTCACTTCTTTCTTTTGGGAATATACTGCTTTTGTCACAGTCCAGATATGAATAGATACAAGGTTTACCATTTGGACTACTCTGCTTTGAACTTTAGACAGCTCAAGTTTTTCAGATTCCTTGGAAGCATGCGGCTCGACATGGTTGGAATATAGACAAGGACGCCACTTTGTTCCGAAACTGGGCGATACACACAGGTAAGAAGCAAGTTCAGACACCAATGGACAAAGCTCTCTGATTGCACCATGAAAAGCTCTCTTCCACCATGGTATGAAGGTATTATGTATACCCAAGTTTCGCATGGTCCGTTGCTGGTAAAGTGCATTTATCACATCTCTAAAGCAAGTTAGAATAGCAGCAAATGTATCAGTTTGTTTGCTCCAATATTTGTAACTGATACTTGATATTATAAATTATAATACATCCAGGTCAGCACTAAATATCCACTTCATGGACCTAAAGAACAGAGTTCTGCATTTTTACATCACCCTTGTGGATTAAACCTTATCAAAGATTTGAGCCTTATTCTCATCTTCAATGTTCAATGGCCATAGCACCTGAAACACTGAAAAGCCATCTCCCTGTAAACACGTCACACAAGTCAAACAACATTTTAATGTATTCAGATCTATGGATGGGAAAATCCATTTCCATTGTTGTAAATATGGATGATTTTATCAATTGATTTAAAAAAAATCTGTGCTGACAAGGGCAACAAATTGACCTATTTGTGAATGTTTTCCAAGTCAGTAGTGAGAACCTTTGGGATAAAACAATACTTGCTCATCCTTGCTTGTATGTAAAATGACACCGTTCAGTTTTCCTTAGATTAATTAATTTTATCCCTTTGGTTCAAGGCAGATACAAACCTGGAATAGACAAGCCTGATCCGAAGACATGGAAAGCCAACTTCCGATGTGCCCTGAACTCTTTACCCGATGTGAAAGAGCTACAAGACAAGAGCATCAAGAAGGGCAGTAATGCTTTCAGGGTTTACATGATGCTGCCTGTTATTAAAATGACCAAACAAAGAAAAGGTGAGTAGCTTTAGAAAGCTATCAAGAGTAAACATCTCAATGACGGAATATAGCCCAGTGATAATAATGACAGTCGTGTTATTTGCTGCCATTTACTTTGTTGCTGTCTAGGACTAAAGGAGTCAGATGTTGCCATAAAACAAAGTCTGATCTCCCTCTCAGAAACTCACGCAGGGTCTTGTGCGCCACTGGATAGATTTGCAGGTAGGGACAACTAACTACAGTGTATTGGCAGAAAGTCACTGTCCTGCATTCTCTTATGGCGTGTTGATCAATGGATTGGGTACTCTTGGTATCAAGCCTTCTGTCAAATTCAATGTTTAATTAAGCATCAGTCACTTCTGTTTCCATAGAGGTTTTCCTGAAGTATAGAGGTGGGCAGGCCAGTCACAGCCCTGGTATATTTCATGTCAATGACAATTACCCTCCCTACAACACCATAAAGGATGAACAGTCACCAGAACAGTCCTACTCTCACCAGTCATCCTTAACACCTGAAATGCATGGTAAGAGCTGCTATGTATATAGCTAAAGTGCCAATGTATGTACATACAAAAGTAGTTCAAGCGCATAACTTTTTTTCTTTCTAGAAATAACTTTATACATGGCCTTATTTTTACGTACACAGAAAGATCTGATACTACCACTGACGACAATGAGCAAGCAGAGGCTGTATTCAAGGTAAACTAGCAGTTGAAGTTTCTGTGATTTCAGAATTGTCATTTGTAAGTTCGTTAATACGGCTAATATATGTACACAAATTAAAATGACATTCCATGCATCTACAATTTTAAACCAGTGATATGTGCTCCTGCAGATAGTTGATCACCTAAAAACCATAGAGCACTGGAGCCAGTCTAATGAAAACAGAAGCTGGAGGGCAGCAGCCACCGGCTGGGTGGACTGTTACTGTAAGGCACTTGGCTACTGCCTACTTTCTCTTTACTCTCTAAAAGGACAACTTTTTCAAATAATTTCCTCAGATATGGTTAACTTTTTTGTGTGGGAAATTCTTCTCAATATGTTTATCCTCCACTCTACAGGTGAGGATATGGATTACTTGGGGTATCCCGTACAGACCGATTGCTACACACACAGTGCACAGCAAAGACCACTTCTATAAGACGAGTGGGAGCAACATGCATCTAACAGACTGCCATGCTAAAATCCCTGAAAAAGGTGGAGACATTTTTCTTCCAAGCCAAGCCCAATTCTATAATGCTGTATTCAGATGAACTGTAAGACTCTGACCAAGCAGTTGAGAGCACATAAAGTACATTAAAAACTGAGTTAATCACATTAAGCTGAACTGTCATTGTAGAATAGATTTTTTCCCCCCTAAAATGTTTGCCTTTTATTAAACTTAAATTGACAAAAGGACTATATGTTTAAAGTTGTTTTCATTATAACTACAAACTCATCTAAAAACTTAATTTGAGAGTATTAGCACAGTATCTCAGGAAATGCCCTTTGAGATGCATGAAGCAATGTCCATGGAGGAATTTCTTTCTTTAGGATAAAAAGGAGCAGGTACAAAAAAACAAAAACAAAAAAAATAGAGCAGACAACCATTTAATTCCTCAGACCACCTTTAATGAAAAAACATCTCATTCCAATGAATGAGTTTATCAAGGAGAGATAGTGAAATATATAATTCCAAAGCAATCAGCTCATACATATTTTGGGGATATACTTTTGGGCACAGGGTTAGCCAGGGATGGCCAGTCTCACAAACACCAATAAAAACCACCAGCTTGCTGTGCAGGAAACAGACAGCCATGTCATCAGTCCAGAGAACGGGAAGTCTGTGGTTAATAATCAAATGCACTGCTGAAGCTGCGTTTATGACTGCCTCCACCTCCTCTCCAGTTGCCACCACCACCACCGCTGTTTCTGAAGCCATGGCCACCCCCTCGTCCTCCACCACCACGTCCACTGAACGGGCGTCCGTATCCACGGTCACCACCCATGCGCTGTTTCTCCTCCAGTTCAGGGAGCTCTGTGGCGATTGACAGCTGCCAACGCCTACCATCCTGCCATGCATCCTGAGGAAAATAAAACTGGAGTGGTCACCACAAGTACAATAGTGTCTCTGTGTTACTAACCACATTATCTACGTTTTTTGTTTTGTGAAGGAGGGATTGCTTTTGTTGTGAAATTTGAGGAGTAGCATCACTCATACAAAGCTTGACAGTACGGCTGGGGAAATAATACTCCAAACTGCACACGATGAAAATTCAGTTTGAAAAAAGGGCTTGGATAATTGCTCCTCTTTAGCTTTGAATCACCTTACACCAAGCCTTTTACATGTGTCCAATTGCTCACAGTTAAGAGGAAAAGTATCTCTGCTTTCTACTTACTTGGTACTCCTTTACTTTGTCAGCTGGAACATCAAAACAGACTCCCTGCAAAACAAAATTCACTCATAATATAAATATTTTCACTTAACATTAGGCAAGTCAATTACAGTCTCAACAGTATTGTCATTATAGTACCAACATTGAATGAGGGTGGTTTTATTTCAAAGGTGAAAACAGAGAAGTCACCTGTCCCCTCCCGACCTGAGGCACATTAAATGACAAGCCTACCACTTTTCCCTTGAGGAAGGTCATCCCCCGGATCACATCGTCAATCTTCTCTCCCAGCTGCTCCTTTAGACCACGCCAAGCGCAGCCAATGTTGTGCAGCTCCTGGGAGCAGTTCATTGTCATTGTGGTGTAGCCCTGGAAGGTTTGAACAACAAACATGAACATTAAATATAAGTTCAAACCCCTCAAGATGAATTTTAAACCATTCAGGACATTTACATGCCATTCATTATTCAATTGCTACATATAAATGGCACTGAATGCGTGAGTTAGTAGAGCCTGAACACTCACAGCATCAGAGTTGAGGAGGGACCTCTGCTCCAGGGCAGTGGCACCTGATATGTGTGCCAGGGCGGCAGCCAGGGAATCCACGGCCCCACGCTCTTCAATCAGCTTGGTAGCAGCCACACGGAAGTACTCAATGGCTTGGGGAGGCACAGAGTCTAAAACCCTCACTGCGTCTTTACTGGAGGATTTGATGATGTCACTGGGAGTGGGCACTCCAACTCTCTTAAATGTGATGCCTGCTTTCTGCTCTACGTATCGGAGCTGGTCTTCCTCTTTGCGTTGGTAGAAACAGATGCAGACGCCTGCCCTGCCAGCCCTACCAGTGCGACCTGACCGGTGAATGTATGACTCCACATCCTGGTAGAGGGTCAAAGCAACGTTCATGTTTTAATACATTGTTCTTACTAGATCGATTAAAGTGTTACTACACAGGTATAAGAGCAAACTAACAGTTATCGCAGTATTTGTCTACCTTTGGGGGTGAGCACTGCACGACCAGGTCTACCTCTGGGATGTCCAACCCACGAGCAGCAACGTTGGTGGCCACCAAGACCTCAAAGGTGCCACTTCTGAAGTCTTTCAATGTGATCTCCCTCTGCTTCTGAGGAATGTCCCCATGAAGTGACTGGGAACTCTGTAACATTCAACACTTATCACAATCAGTCAGATAATAAATCAGCCAATGAACCCATTAGAAATAAAGTCAACTACCTCACTTCATTTTCAATGTAATTTACATCTCAAGGTCAAACCTTCCATGTTTATCCTGGTCAGAGCCGGGTGGCCCTATATGTTCACTACGCAATTTGCGTAGTGCCCTGCAAATTACGCAAGGACCCGCCTCCCCTTCGTGTCAAAGTGGGTGTCAATGTTTCCAACTTCAATGAGAGGATGAAGCGGAACTATCCTTCTGGTCACGAAAAAACAAGAAAAAAAACAATGAGTGAATTGAGGGAACAGCAATCAGGTAAACTTGTGTTCTCTCCTCTCCAATATTGATGTCAGCAAATAACATGAATGTTAAGTTGATGTGCTAGCTTACAGTGCATCTCTCTCTAGTCTGTCTGTCTTGCTTACCTCGCTGGGCAGTGCATCTCTTGGTCTGTCTTTGTCTTGCTTGCTTGCCAGCCACTTCCAGGGCTGTGTCCTGTAACTTCGTGCCTGACAAAAGTGAAATACAGTGAAATACAACTATTTATTACGTTTGATAAACGCCAACGGGCAATGGTGTTTATAAACTTCAGCTTGGAAAAGATAACCATTCACGTGCACGAAATGAAACTTGCGCTTTCCAGCAGCAACCTCTGTGGGGCCCATCCAGACAATATATGGGCGTGATGGCACTCCTCATAGGTGCACATCATTTTAAAACAAGACAATGATTATCTAGTCTCTCAGTCAAAGTTTAGTTACAACTCTGGCCTAATGCAAGACGGAAAGCCATGGATTGACATTGATTTATATATTGAATTTAAAATGTTGATTAGCTGGGCATACATCACTCAGTAAATAATAACCATCAAGGATTCAGCCAGTATTTTATATTTGAAATTGTTTAAAAGGAAATCTGGGGGAGCCAGTTTCAATGGGCCTGATGCAGCTGATAACAATACTATTATTAATGTTACCTATAATTTACAGGTGCTATGCTTAAGTTTGTCAGTAGAGGACATGCTGGATCATCAGCCAGTTCAAGCACAGACTCAGTCCATCCATCCTGTTGATCCACATCCAGCCTCAGTCAGTACTAACACAGACCCAGTACAGCCGGCTTCAGCAAATACTAACACAGACCCAGTACTGGCAGCTTCAGCAAGTACTAACACAGACCCAGTACTGGCAGCTTCAGCAAGTACTAACACAGACCCAGTACTGGCAGCTTCAGCAAGTACTAACACAGACCCAGTACTGGCAGCTTCAGCAAGTACTAACACAGGCCCAGGTGAAGTACAGGCAGCCTCAGCCAGTACTAGCACAAGCAGAGGTATGCAGCCAGTATCAACTACAAGCTGCTCAGACCCTAATAGAACAGTTGCTGCTCCACCAAATTACACAGCAGATTGGCCCCCAGTCTTAACATAGTTAGTGTGCAGAGGTCCATTCAAACCAGGACTGAATTTTTCTTACCCTAAAGACAAGTCTAGAAGAGGTTTCCATTCAGGCTTATTACAGAGACAGCTGTCAAATGGGGAAAAGATTACCAGGAGCTGGCTTTCATACTCAAAAACTACACTGTGTATCGTTTTTGCAGTAAGCTCTTTTCTAAAAGACTACAAAATAAAGGAAGGCCTGAATGTCTGGTCAAATATCAACGCCATCCTGAAACACCATGAGGGTAGTCTTGAACACACAGATAATATGATTAAGTGGAGAGAACTTGATCTGCGCCTGTCGGGAACAGACTCTTGACCAGATACAAATGAACATGTGAGGCTGAAAGAAAGAGATGGCCGGATGTCCGTACACATTTAATAAGTATCACCCAGTCTCTGGCTGAAAGAAACCTAGCATTCAGGGGTGTATCAGACAAACTCTTCCAACCATAAAATGGAAACTTCCTAAAAGAGGTTGGATTACTGGCAAAATTTGAAAATCATCTCAGCAAAATTAAAGATGGAGAAACACATGCTCATTACCTTGGGAAGTGTGCATAGAATGAGCTGGTACAGATTGTGAGTGACAAGATTCTGGAAGCAATAGTGACTCAAGTAAGAGACTCAAAGAACTTCTCCATTATCTTGGACTGTACACCTGACAGTCACCAGGAGCAAATGTCCATTATTCTGAGAAGCGTTGCTTTAAAGGGAAAGCCAGAGATCAAGGAGGACTTCCTTTGCTTTTTGAATGTTGAGGTTACAACAGGCTTGAATCTGTCCACTATCATCTTAGATAAGCTGAACGAGCTGAAGATTCCATTTGAAGATTACAGAGGGTAAGCTTATGATAAATGGGGCCAACATGAAGGGCAAGCACCAAGGAGTACCAGCCAGACTGCTCAAAAAATATCCCTGGGCCCTGTTCGTCCCATGTGGAGCACATACTCTAAACCTTGTCATTGCAGATGCTGCCAAATCTTCAAAAAATGCCGTTGGGTTTTTTGGGCATGTGCAAAAGCTCTTCATGTTCTTTTCAACTGGCACACAAAGATGGGAGTGTTTTGAAGAAACATGTGAACATAACCGTGAAGTCACGGAGTGACATAATGAGAGAGTAGGCTCCAAAGTGTTCATGCAATCAGGTATCAGGCTTCTGAGGTTCGGGAGGCATTACTGGAAGCCAGACAGATGATCAACAATCCTGTGGCTAAAGTGGAGGCAGAAGCACTTGCAGAGTAAGTTAGGTCCTACCGCTTCTTGATTTACTGTTTCGTATGGTGAGATAATGAGAATGACAAACAAGGTGAACAAGCTTCTCCAATCCGCTTCTATGCAGTTGGATATCGCAGTGAATTTAATCTCAAAAGCAAAGGCCCCACTCACTACATACCGGGAAACTGGATTCGCTGAGGCCCAGACAACAGCCAAAAGCATTTATGAAGAAATGAATATGGAGGCTATTCTGAAAGAGAGTAGACTAAGAAACAGCAAGGGGCATTTCAGCTATGAGGCTCCTGATGAACCAGTGACAGATGCACTGAAAAACCTTGAAGTCAACTACTTCAACATTGTGGACGACTCTGCTGTGGCATCCATGGATGTCCATGGATGAGATTTGAAACACTCAACCAAGTGAAAACCAAATATGGAGTGCTGCTGAACTTCAGCACTGCCTCTCAGATGTCCCGTTGATCTTTAAAGGCTCACTGCATGGAAGTTGAAAACACTATAACCTTCAGAGATGACTGTGACATCAGTGGAATGGATCTGGCACACGAGATTCAGAATGTACCTGATCTTTTTTTTTCTTTTACCTTTATTTAACTAGGCAAGTCAATTAAGAACAAATTCTTATTTTCAATGATGGCCTAGGAACAGTGGGTTAACTGCCTGTTCAGGGGCAGAATGACAGATTTGTACCTTGTCAGCTCTGGGATTTGAACTTGCAGCCTTTCTGTTACTAGTCCAACACTCTAACCACTAGGCTACCCTGCTGCCCCTTTTCAAAATTAAAGCTCATCAAAAAGCTACCCTAGGTCTTCCATGTCACAGGAACGTTTGAGTCATTTGGCCATCATGATGATGACATCATTGATGATTTTGCCTCAATAAAGTGCAGAAGAGGATTATTTTTATGGTAAGATTTTAATTCAAACATTCAAATGTTTACACACTTAGTAACATTTAAGATTGTATGGCAGAAGTGCATTTGAGTAAACGACTGCTTAACTAACTATGTGACATACTTTCTTAATGTCTTCCAGACAGTCCAGATAGACTGGTGTCCATGCTGAAAATGCCCAGGCTGTAGATGGAACCAAAGTTAATCACACAGCTGTATATTTTTTATTTTACTATTTTGATACTTATAGCTGCAGCCATGGTCTATAGGCTTATGTTCACATTGTATAGACAAAGCTAATTGTATAATATTGTGAGGACTGGACTAATTACCAGGCAGCAGAGCCAAAGCTCAGTGTTATATTTTATTATTTTCTCCATTTTATTTACTTATTTATGTTAGTATTCACTTATATTAAGATTATATAGGAAATATTATTTTCAATAAATATTGTTTGTTTATTCCTCATTCTGTATAGGTCTACTTATTCTTAGACCGACAGATGGAGCAAACTGTTTTAAAGGAGGGAGGATTGTAGTGGGAGCACTGGGGTGTCAGGTGTGACAATGTCAAATGGTTTACACGGCTCACGGGTCAGGCAGGAGGGCCCTTTAGCAGAATTTTGCTTAGGGCCCCTGGGAGGTCAGGACTGGCTCTGATCCTGATATCAATGTCATACCTCACAGATGTTCTTTATGCACTGTGTAACAAAATAAAATAAAAACGCTATGCAGGTTTCTGGTACCTGTTTTATGGAGGTGTTCATTGACAGCTCGTTGGCATCCTTCTTGGTCTCACAGAAGACGATGGTGCGGCCGTGGCTGCCACTGTACACCTGGACCACATCCCCAATGACTGCAGCCCTCTGAGACCAGTGACACGCAATGGCAAGGTGCTGGGTGGGGAGCAAGAGACCGAGAACTTTTAATAATTCGCCGATAACGACAAAACTGAACCAAACACAACAAATGAAAAACATTTTTAAATGACTGCCAAGTCAGTATTGTGTGGTATTTTACCAGATTGACATGAACCACAGAATAAGGTAGATGGCATGTAGGCAGGTTAAATATCTCTGCTATATGGAAACTGGTTTGCGTGCGAGTGTCAGAAGTGGCAAAAATGTGGCTCACATAGCTTTAAGGCTCACATAGCTTTAAGGCTCACATAGCTTTAAAGCTCACATAGCTTTAAGGCTCACATAGCTTTAAGGCTCACATAGCTTTAGCCAGAGGAAACTGGTTCAGCAAGTAGGATATTTAAGAAACTTGCTGTACATTTCTTAAGAATCATGCTTAAGAAATTAACAAAATTTTCATGACCAGGAAAAAAAGTATTAATAGCAGCCTGGTGGCTTCACGTTACTCAATAGAAAAAGGCATAAATTATACATTTGTTTTCTAAAATGTAAATTTCAAAGGTCAACATTTTCATCTGAATTAATCTGAAGTCTGACCAATGTTTAAACCAAAGTGTAAACCATTGTCAATCAAAATAAAACATAAATTGTTGAAAGCATAACATATTTTTTCTTTGTTACCTCTACTGTGGTGGCAGCTTTCTGGGTCTTTTTGCCAATGAGGTCCACATGCTCATAAGTTGGCCTCATGTACTTCTTTGCCACAACATACACCCATGGTGGGCATGTGGCAGAGAAGAGCAGGGTCTGGGGATTGCTCTCAGAGTCTGCACACAGAAAACATTGGATCAGATGTGTGCATTTACTATCGTCTCACTCAGTACTACAGATGAGGTATACTATCAAGGCCTCCCATCCAACCTAAGGTAAACCTACAGTATATGGCCTAAATCAAACAATCCCATATGAAAACGTCTCATTACCTTTTTGGTAAGATGCAGAATGTATCTCCTCCACCTGTTCTGCAAAGCCCATATCAAGCATTTGGTCCACTTCATCTAATACAACGTGCTTCAATTGTGACAGGTCCAGTTTATTATTTTGTAGATGGTCCTTGATACGACCTGGAGTTCCCACTAGGACATCGATGCCACTGCGGATTGCTTCAACTGAGGGAAAAAAAAACAATTTTACACAAATATGATCAACTTCACCATATGCAATTTACAGTATTACTTTTCACCCAAAAAATAAGGCTGAGGATCTGACTTTTCTGGACCCCGCTTCCCGGCGGCTGGGGTCGTGTGGCTTATGTGCATGTGTGGGATTCTCTACTTTTGCTCTACCCGTAGAGAACCTCACTTCATGTTTCTCACTGTCAATCGTGGATGATAATTCTTCAAATTTCACCGGTAAAACATCCACGCAGCATCTGTATATCAATAATTTGATCTCAATCAGTTTCATGGGGATATGCACTTAGATCTACTTTAGCTATAAGCTACAAATTCGAAGTAGCCTACAATGTTGTTTTGAATTATGTGAAGGAAGTGATTTTGATGGTGTTAACAAACTATAGCATAGCCTACCAATGTTAAGTTTCAATCAAAGCACATATTTTGCCTCGCTCACTGTTGTGGCCACAAGAGAAAAATGCGACCATTCACAGTCATCTTAAAATTTCATAAGAAATGGGTGGTGTTTAAAAGAAATCTTACACTGACATTATACTGTGGTATCATATCCTGTTCTATTATGTAGAATACTTATGAGATCTTTATTAAGCTTTGATCTAACTTGAATGAAGAAGCAATATCTGCCAGAGTAGCGTTGTCTCTACGAGTGTGTGTGGAGTGAGGGTCCGGGCACATGCGCAGACTTTGGTACCTTTAACTGTTGGGAAGAAAGGTTCTGAAAGGTCGGATCCGCAGCCACTCCTAAATAATAGACACTTTGCAATGAAGCCAAATTTTTGTACCAGATCAATTGTAGGAACACTACTCACGTTGAGGGTTGTAGGAACTCCCACCATAGAAACAGGTAACAGACAGTTTCTTTGTCATGTCCTTGAAATCCTTTGCTACTTGAATAGCCAATTCTCTCGTTGGAGCAAGGCACAGTACCTTATATATATATATATTGTTTAAAAAAAAAGAAGAGAGAAACAGTTAATGATAAACATAAAGCGTTCCAGAAGCCTTCTGGTCAAAATATTATATACGCTCCACAAAACTATTCTTAAGAAATAAGGCACGAGGGGGTGAGGTATATTGGCCATATACCCCCAAAAATGTAAAACAGATACCGGCCTTACTGCCATTATAAATCGGTTAAGAACGTGAATATAACAGCAAACAAGTAGATTTGCTTAATACCTATGGGATATTGTCTGATACAGACTACCTTCAGAAAGTATTCATTCTACTTGACATTCCACATTTTGTTGTGTTCCAGCCCAAATTCAAAACAGATTAAATGGATTTTTTTCACTTTATTGAAAAATAAATACAATTTACATACAGTTGAATTCGGAGGTTTACATACACCTTAACCAAATACATTTAAACTAAATTTTTCACAATTCCTGACATTTAATCCTAGTAAAAATTCCCTGTATTATGTCAGCAAATTATGTGAAATGTCAGAATAATAGTAGAGCGAATTATTTCTTTCAGCTTTTATTTCTTTCATCACATTCCCAGTGGGTCAGACGTTTTAACACACTCAATTAGTATTTGGTTGCATTGCCTTTAAATTGTTTAACTTGGGTCAAACGTTTTGGGAAGCCTTCCACAAGCTTTCCACAATAAGTTGGGTGAATTTTGGCCCATTCCTCCTGTCAGAGCTGGTGTAACTAATTCAGGTTTGTAGGCCTCCTTGCTCACACACGCTTTGTCAGTTATGCCCATACATTTTCTATAGGATTGAGGTCAGGGCTTTGTGATGGCCACTCCAATACTTCGACTTTGTTGTCCTTAAGCCATTTTGCCACAACTTTGGAAGTATTTTTGGGGTCATTGTCCATTTGGAAGACCCATTTGCAACAAAGCTTTAACTTCCTGACCAATGTCTTGAGATGTTGCTTCAACATATCCACATAATTTTCCTCCATCATGATGCCATCTATACTGTGATGTCCACCACTCCCTCCTGCAGCAAAGCACCCCCACAACATGATGTGGCCAGCCCCGTGCTTCACGGTTGGGATGGTGTTCTTCGGCTTGCAAGCGTCCCCCTTTTTCCTCCAAACATATTGATAGTCACTATGGCCAAACAGTTCTATTTTTGATTCATCAGAGGCCATTTTTCCAAAAAGTACAATCTTTGTCCTCATGTGCAGTTGCAAACCGTAGTCTGGCTTTATTATGCGGTTTTGGAGCAGTGGCTTCTTCCTTGCTGAGCGGCCTTTCAGGTTATGTCGAAATAGGACTTGTTTTACTGTGGATATAGATACTTTTGTAACCGTTTCCTCCAGCATCTTCACAAGGTCCTTTGCTGTTGTTCTGGGATTGATTTGCACTTTTTGTCCCAAAGTACGTTAATCTCTAGGAGACAAAACGCGTCTCCTTCCTGAGCGGTGTGACGGCTGCGTGGTCCCATGGTGTTTATACTGGAGTACTATTGTTTGTACAGATGAACATGGTACCTTCAGGCGTTTGGAGGTTGCTCCCAAGGATGAACCAGACTTGTGGAGGTCTACATTTCTTTTTTCCTGAGGTCTTGGCTGATTTATTTTGATTTTCCCATGATGTCAAGCAAAGGCACTGAGTTTGAAGGTAGGCCTTGAAATACACTGCTCAAAAAAATAAAGGGAACACTAAAATAACACATCCTAGATCTGAATGAATGAAATATTCTTATTAAAAACATTTTTCTTTACATAGTTGAATGTGCTGACAACAAAATCACAAAAATTATCAATGGAAATCAAATTTATCAACCCACGGAGGTCTGGATTTGGAGTCACACTCAAAATTAAAGTGGAAAACCACACTACAGGCTGATCCAACTTTGATGTAATGTCTTTAAAACAAGTCAAAATGAGGCTCTGTAGTGTGTGTGGTCTCCACGTGCCTGTATGACCTCCCTACAATGCCTGGGCATGCTCCTAATGAGGTGGCGGATGGTCTCCTGAGGGATTTCCTCCCAGACCTGGACGAAAGCATCCGCCAACTCCTGGACAGTCTGTGGTGCAGCGTGGCGTTGGTGGATGGAGCGAGACATGATGTCCCAGATGTGCTCAATTGGATTCAGGTCTGGGGAACGGGCGGGCCAGTCCATAGCATCAATGCCTTCCTCTTGCAGGAACTGCTGACACAATCCAGCCACATGAGGTCTAGCATTGTCTTGCATTAGGAGGATCCCAGGGCCAACAGCACCAGCATATGGTCTCACAAGGGGTCTGAGGACCTCATCTCGGTACCTAATGGCAGTCAGGCTGCCTCTGGCGGGCACATGGAGGGCTTTGCGGCCTCCCACACCATGACTGACCCACCGCCAAACCGGTCATGCTGGAGGATGTTGCAGGCAGCAGAACGTTCTCCACGGCGTCTCTAGACTGTCACATGTGCTCAGTGTGAACCTGCTTTCATCTGTGAAGAGCACAGGGCGCCAGTAGCGAATTTGCCAATCTTGGTGTTCTCTGGAAAATGCCAAACGTCCTGCACGGTGTTGGGCTGTAAGCACAACCCCCACATGTGGACGTCAGACCCTCATACCACCCTCATGGAGTTAGTTTCTGACCATTTGAGCAGACACATGCACATTTGTGGCCTGCTGGAGGTCATTTTGCAGGACTCTGGCAGTGCTCCTCCTTGCACAAAGGCGGAGGTAGCGGTGCTGCTGCTGGGTTGTTGCCCTCCTAGGGCCTCCTCCACGTCTCCTGATGTACTGGCCTGTCTCCTGGTAGTGCCTCCATGCTCTGGACACTACGCTGAGACACAGCAAACCTTTTTGCCACATCTCGCATTGATGTGCCATCCTGGATGAGCTGAACTACCTGAGCCACTTGTGTGGGCTGTAGACTCCGTCTCACGCTACCACTAGAGTGAAAGCTGGATGTCAGAAGGTGAATTCACCAATTTGTAAGTCGCTCTGGATAAGAGCGTCTGCTAAATGACTTAAATGTAATGTAAATGTAAAGCACCGCCAGCATTCAAAAGTGACCAAAACATCAGCCAGGAAGCATAGGAACTGAGAATTGGTCTGTGGTCCCCACCTGCAGAACAACTCCTTTATTGGGGTTGTCTTGCTCAATGCCTAGAATTGTTGTGTCTTCCATTTGCACAACAGCATGTGAAATGTGTCAATCAGTGTTGCTTCCTAAGTGGACAGTTTGATTTCACAGAACTGTGTTTGACTTGGAGTTACATTGTGTTGTTTAAGTGTTCCCTTTATTTTTTTGAGCAGTGTACATCCACAGGTACACCTCCAATTGACTCAAATTATGTCAATTAGCCTGTCAGAAGCTTCTAGAGCCATGACATAATTTTCCAAGCTGTAAAGGCACAGTCAAATTTGTGTATGTAAACTTCTGACCCCTGGAATTGTGATACAGTGAATTGTAAGTGAAATAATCTGTCTGCAAACAATTGTTGGAAAGATTACAGCTGAGGCTTTCTGAGAAAGTACAAGAGCTTTGCATACCTGGATTGTACAATATTTGCCCATTATTCTTTACACAATTCTTCAAGCTCTGGCAAATTGGTTGTTTATCATTGCTAGTCTTGCAATAGATTTTCAAGCAGATTTAAGTCAAAAGAGCAACTCTGCAAAATTCAATGTCATCTTGGTCAGCAACTCCAGTGTAGATTTGGCCTTGCATTTCAGGTCACTGTCCTGCTTCTCCCAGTGACTGGTGGAAAGCAGACGGAACCAGCTTCTTCACTAGGATTTTTCCTGTGCTTCACTCTATACAGTTTATTTTTATCCTGCAAAACTCCCCAGTCCTTATCAATGAAAAGCATACCCATAACATGACATGCAGCCACTACTATGCTTGAAAATATGGAGAGTGGCACTCTTTTTTTTGCTTACTTTGCCTCATTTTTCCCAGTATTACCTTAATGGCTTGTTCAAACAGGATGCATGTTTTTGAATATTTTTTTTCTCTACAGACTTCCTTTTCACTCCATCAAATTAGGTTAATATTGTACAGTAACTACCTCATTGACCCATCCTCAGTTTTCTCCCATCACAGCCATGTATACTCTGTAACCGTTTTAAAGTCACCATTGGCCTAATGGTGAAATCCCTGGGCGGTTTCCTGCATCTTTGTAGGGACTGGGTGTATTGATACACCATCAAAAGTGTAATTAATAACTTCACCATGCTCAAAGAGATATTCAATGTCTGCTTTAAAAACACATACATATATTTTTTTTAACTCTGCAAAAAAATAAATGTCCTCTCACTGTCAACTGCGTTTATCTTCAGCAAACTTAACATGTGTAAATATTTGCATGAACATAACAAGATCCAACAACTGAGACAACCTGAACAAGTTCCACAGACGTGTGACTAACAGAAATGGAATAATGTGTCCCTGAACAAGGGGGGGGTCAAAATCAAAAATAACAGTCAGTATCTGGTGTGGCCACCAGCTGCATTAAGTACTGCAGTGCATCTCCTCCTCGTGGACTGCATCCGATTTGCCAGTTCTTGCTGTGAGATGTTACTCCACTCTTCCACCAAGGCAACTGCAAGTTCCCGGACATATCTGGGGGGGGAATGGCCCTAGGCCTCACTCTCCGATCCAACAGGTCCCAGATGTGCACAATGGGATTGAGATCCGGGATATTCGCTGGCCATGGCAGAACAGACATTCCTGTCTTGCAGGAAATCACGCAGGGAACGAGCAGTATAGCTGTGGCATTGTCATGCTGGAGGGTCATGTCAGGATGAGCCTGCAGAAAGGGTACCACATGAGGGAGGAGGATGTCTTACCTGTAACCTCTTACCTCCACATCGATCCCGCTCCAGAGTACAGGCCTCAGCGTAACGCTCCTTCCTACCACAATAAACGCAAATCCGACCATCACCCCTGGTGAGACAAAACCGTGACTCGTCAGTGAAGAGCACTTTTTGCCAGTCCTGTCTGGTCCAGCGATGGTGGGTTTGTGCCCATAGGTACATAGGCACCTGGCTTACAACAGGCCTACAAGCCCACAGTCCTACCTCTCTCAGCCTATTGCGGACAGTCTTGAGCACTGATGGCGGGATTGTACATTCCTGGTGTAACTCGAGCAGTTGTTGCTGCCATCCTGTAACCTGTCCCGCAGGTGTGATGTTCGGATGCACCGATCCTGTGCAGGTATTAGACGTGGTCTGCCACTGCGAGGACGATCAGCTATCTATCCTGTCCCTGTAGCGCCGTCTTAGGCGTCTCACAGTACGGACATTGCAATTTATTGCCCTGGCCACATTTGCAGCCCTCATGCCTCCTAAGGCACGTTCACACAGATGAGCAGGGAACCTGGGCATCTTTCTTTTGGTGTTTTTCAGAGTAAATAGAAAGGCCTCTTTAGTGTCCTAAGTTTTCATAACTGTGACCTTAATTGCCTACCGCCTGTAAGCTGTTAGTGTCTTAACGACCATTGCACAGGTGCATGTTCATTAATTGTTTATGGTTCATTAACTTTTTAGGGATTGGGGGCAGCATTTTAACTTTGGATGAATTGGTTGCCCATAGTGAACTGCCTCCTACTCTGTCCCAGACGCTAATATATGCATATTATTATTACTGTTGGATAGAAAACACTCTGAAGTTTGTTTGAATTACGTCTGTGAGTATAACAGAACTCATATGGTAGTCAAACTTCCAAACAGGAAGTGGAAATTCTGGGGCTGGTTGATTTTCAACTCATCGTCTATTCACATCCCAGTAAGATATGGATCTGTTCGCACTTCATACGCCTTCCACTAGATGTCAACAGTCAGTAGAATGTGGAATGAAGCCTCTAGTGTGATGTGGGACCGGATGGCAGCTATTTGAGTCAGTGGTCTGGCAGAATGCGAGTTCCTGGTCAGGCACATTTCTCATGATATCACCATGCGTTCCATTACTCTGTAGGCAAAAACGAATGCTCCGGTTGGAACGATATTGGATATATATGATAACAACATCCTGAAGATTGATTCTCTACTTAATTTGACCAGTTTACTCGACCTGGAATATAACTTTTTGAAGTGTTCGTCCGAGTTCGCCTTGACTGGCGCCAGCGTTTGGACATGTGAACTAAACGCGCTAGCAAAAGTAGCTAATTGGACACTAGTAATGGACATTTTCGAGCAAAACAACAATTTATTGCAGAACTAGGATTCCTGGCACTGCATTCTGATGAAAGATCACATTTCTGTTGACTCCAACATGGCGGAGAAATGTTGTGTACCCCTGAGCGCAGTCTCAGATTACTGCATGGTATGCTTTTTCCGTAAAGTTTTAAAAGAAAATCTGACACACTGGTTGCATTAAGAACAAGTGTATCTTTAAATCATATATCTTTCATCAAAGTATATGATGAGCATTTCTGTTATATGTCGTGGCTCTGTAATTACTCCAGATATTTGAGGCATTTCTGAACATGGCGCCAATGTAAACCGAGATTTGTGGATATAAATATGCACGTTATCGAACAAACATAAATGTATTGTGTAACATGATGTCCTATGAGTGTCATCTGATGAAGATCAAAGGTTAGTGATTAATTTTATCTCTATTTCTGCTTTTGTGACTATCTTTGGCTGGGAAAAATGGCTGTTTTTTGGGATTTGGTGGTGATCTAACATAAATATATGTTGTGTTTGCGCTGTAAAACATTTTAAAAATCGGACACGATGGGTAGATTAACAAGATGTTTCTTTCATTTGCTGTTTTGGACTTGTTAATGTGTGAAAGTTAAATATTTAAAAAATATATTTTTTTAATATCCCGCGCTGCCTTCTCAGCAGAATGTTGGGGGGGGGGGGGGGGTCCACTAGCGGAACATGTGTCCTAGGCAGGTTTAAACAAGCATGGGAAACAGTTTACAATGAAGATCTGTTCTGGATTTTTACGAATTATCTTTGAAAGACCGGGTCCTGATAGAGGGACGTTTCTTTTTTTTGCTGAGATAGAAATCTTTCAACTGGTGCCTTTTTGTAGGAGGCATTTCAAAACTTCCCTGGTCATTGTGGTTGAATCTGTGTTTGAAACTCATTGATCGCCTAGGGGACCTTACAATTATCTGTATGTGTGGGTTACAGAATTCATGACAAACACCATTATTGCACACAGAGTCCATACAATTTATGTAACTTGTTGAGCACATTTTTACTCCTGAACTTTGGGTTTGACATAACAAAAGAGTTGAATACTTATTGACTCAAGACATTTCGGCCGTTCATTTAATTATTTTGTAAAAAATTAAAACATTTTTCCACTTTGACATTATGGGGTATTATGTGTAGGCCAGTGAGAAGAAAAATCCCAATTTAATCAATTTTAAATTCAGGCCGCAACACAACAAAATGTGGAAAAAGTCAAGGGGAGTGAATACTTTTAAGGCACTGTACACACTGCTGGCATGCTGTAAAGGCCTATCATCATCCAGGACCCAAACTAATCAGTGATAATATGTAATTGACAACATCTTCGCACTAACAGAAAACGCAGAATATTTTATGGCAGAATCTGCAGCAGACCTACCTTTGGGGCTCTGCCCCGCCTTTTGTCATCCGGGTCATTTTGGATTTTCTCGATCAGCGGAATAGCAAAAGCTAATGTTTTGCCAGTGCCTGTTCTGGCCTGACCAATTACATCCTTTCCCTCATACACTGAATTGAAGGTTTGGGTTTGGATGTCAAAGAGGAAAGATATGCCTCGTGCTAGGGGGAAAATAAAGTAAAAATGTAGGTTAGTGGATTAAAGTTGTTTTACCAGAAATTAAAGGGATATTTCAGGATTTTGGCAATTAATCCCTTTACCTACATCCCCAGAGTCCGATGGAGTTATGGATTTTTATGTCTCTGCGTGCATTTTGAAGGAAGTTGCTCACTAGCATTAGCACAAATTCGCTAAAGATAGAATATACTTCCAGTCATTGTGCTAAACTACCTCAACTTCCGTCATACTGAATAAAGAGAAAAAAAAAATTGTATCCATGAGTTTGACTGGAAGTAGATAAAGGGGCTTCACTGGAAAATCCAGAAATATCCCTTTAAGTAAATTGATAACGAGTCACATTAAACAATGTCACTCTAAATAATGCCTACATAACTTACATTACTCATATCACATGCATATACTGTATTGAGACCCAATCACTGGACACTTTAATAAATGGGTCAAGTCACTTTAATCAAGGTTTAAATCTTACATTAGTCATATCACATGTCTATACTGTATTTTATACCATCTAATGCACCTTGCCTATGCTGCTCGGCCATCGCTCATCATCAGGGTAGCCTAGTGGTTAGAGCGTTGGACTAGTAACTGAAAGGTAGCAAGATCATATCCCTGAGCTGACACGGTACAAATCTGTCGTTCTGCCCCGGAACAGGCAGTTAACCCACTGTTCCTAGGCCGTCATTGCAATAAGAATTTGTTCTTAACTGACTTGCCTAGTTAAATAAAGGTTAAAAAATATATATATATATATATTTACAGTTAAAGTTGGATGTTTACATACACTTAGGTTGGAGTCATTAAAACTCCTTTTTCAGCCACTCCACAAATTCCTTGTTAACAAACTATAGTTTTGGCAAGTTGGTTAGGACATCTACTTTGTGCATGACAAGTAATTTGTCCAACAATTGTTTACAGACAGATTATTTCACTGTATCACAATTCCAGTGGGTCAGAAGTTTACATACACTGAGCTGACTGTGCCTTTAAACAGCGTGGAAAATTCCTGAAAAGTATGTAATGGCTTTAAAAGCTTCTGATATGCTAATTGACATAATATGAGTCAATTGGAGGTGTACCTGTGGATGTATTTCAAGGCCCACCTTCAAACTCTGTGCCTCTTTGCTTGACATCATGGGAAAAAAAAGAAATCAGCCAAGACCTCAGAAAAAAAAAAATTGTAGTCCTCCACAAATCTGGTTCATCCTTGGGAGCAACTTCCAAATGCCTGAAGGTACCACGTTCATCTGTACAAACAATAGTACGCAAGTATAAACACCATGGGACCACGCAGCCATCATACCACTCAGGAAGGAGACACGTTCGGTCTCCTAGAGATTAACGCACTTTAGTGAGAAAAGTGCAAATCAATCCCAGAACAACAGCAAAGGACCTTGTGAAGATGCTGGAGGAAACAGGTACAAAAGTATCTATATCCACAGTAAAACGAGTCCAATATCGACATAACCTGAAAGGCCGCTCAGCAAGGAAGAAGCCATTGCTCCAAAACCGCCATAAAAAACGCCAGACTACGGTTTGCAACTGCAAATTAGGACAAAGATCCTACTTTTGGGAAAAATATCCTCTGGTCTGATGAAACAAAAGTAGAACGGTTTGGCCATAGTGACCACCGTTATGTTTGGAGGAAAAAGGGGGATGCTTGCAAGCCAAAGAACACCAACCGAACCGTGAAGGAGTGGCAGCATCATGTTGTGGGGGTGCTTTGCTGCAGGAGGGACTGGTGCACTTCACAAAATAGAAGGCATCATGAGGCAGGAAAATGATGGGAATATATTGAAGCAACATCTCAAGACATCGGTCAGGAAGGTAAAGCTTGGTTGCAAATGGGTCTTCCAAATGGACAATGACCCCAAACATACTTCCAAAGTTGTGGTAAAATGGCTTAAGGACAACAAAGTCGAGGTATTGGAGTGGCCATCACAAAGCCCTGACCTCAATCCTATAGAAAATGTATGGGCAGAACTGAAAAAGCTTGTGCGAGCAAGGAGGCCAAGAAATCCGACTCAGTTACACCAGCTCTGTCAGGAGGAATGGGCCAAAATTCACCCAACTTATTGTGGGAAGCTTGTGGAAGGCTACCACGAAATGTTTGACCCAAAGTTAAACTATTTAAAGGCAATGCTACCAAATAGTAATTGAGTGTGTGTAAACTTCTGACCCACTGGGAATGTGATGAAAGAAATAAAAGCTGAGATAAATCACTCTACTATTATTCTGACATTTTCACATTCTTAAAATAACGTGGTGATCCTAACAGACCAAAGACAGGGAATTTTTACTCTGATTAAATGTCAGTTATTGTGAAAAACTGTTTAAATGCATTTGGCTAATGTGCATGTGAACTTCTGACTTCAACTGTATATTCACCCCTTTAGATTTGTGTGCATTAGGTAGTTGTTGGAAATTGTTAGATATTACTGCCCTGTTGGAACTAGAAGCACAAGCATTTCACTACACTCGCATTAACATCTGCTAAACATAAGTATGAGACCATTAACATTTGATTAAATAATAGATTACATTTTTTTTTAAATTGACCAAAAAATTGACAAACAAGGAAAAATACCTTGAAGTAGTTTGATGGTGTTGGGGGAGATTCTGAAGTTTGAAAAGGCTCCCTCTTTTTGTTCTGGTGTCTCCTAAAGGCATGAAAAAGGAAAGAAACACACTGATACAATGTTCTTAAACTCATTTAAATTGTTTTTCCACAAACCACCATGCGACATCTTCACTGATGAATGATAAGGTCACTGGGAAAGACTCACAATTTCTTTTTCACCGTCACTGCCGGAGTCTTCGCTTGATTGTGCTGGAGTTGTCGTCGTGGAATGTCCATTAGTTTGTGCGATCAGCGTGGGAGTCTTAGGCAACACTCTGTTGATAACTACTTCTTCTGACGTCTTCTTTTTCTGTTTGTAATGACAAAATGGAACATGGTAAAAAGATGCCTTGCCATGGTGATTACTAATTAACATTTGAATATAAAATTATTATATTCATTCCTATCTTAAGACAAGCAAAAATAATGTATTTGATAAGAGAGATCCCGTGTAGCTCAGTTGGTAGAGCTTGACGCTTGCAACGCCAAGGTTGTGGGTTTCGATTACCATGGAGGACCCCAGTATGAAAATATATGCACTCACTACTGAGTGAGTCACTCTGGATAATAGTGTCTGCTAAATGACTAAAATGTAAATATCAAAATAAATCAATACCAGGTGAAGGAAAGTTTTAACAAAACACTACAAGTTATCCTCAGTTGCTTTGTCATTGTCTGCAGACTCCTCATTGGAATAAGATGTGTTGTTCTTCAAATGTGATTCAATATTACCATTAACACCAATGGATTTGTTCACATCCCCATTTGCTTTGTCCACTTTCTTTCTTCTTCTTCTTCTTCTTCTTCAGAACAGGAGGTTCACAGTCAGGTTCCTCTTCAACAACTGTTTTATGTTTCTTGATTTTCTTCCCCTCCTTGGTCTTCTTCTCCTTTACTTTCTACAAACCAAACAGTGCGCCATGCATTAGTTTAAGGGAAAAGAATAGTAGCAAGCTATATCAATATATAGCTACATTTCTTATCACAGCGCTAGTGAACTTGAACCTAGTAGAATGACAGATGGATCACTATTGACGTATTGTATACATAGTTGCAAGTTCAATGCTGACTTGCTAGGTATGCTGCGTTCAAGTGATAGTTGGAACTGGGACTCTTGCTACCTGAATGAACGCAGCACGTGTGTCTAACTACAACCATTTAGAACGTCGGACATGTCTGAGTTTCCTAGTTCTGACTAGCATGAGAACGTGGAATTATGCCGCGTTCAAACCAATTGAGTACTCAAAACACGAAGTCAAATCACGACGTCAGTGATCTTCAGATCGGAGGTCTAGAATGGGGGCCGAGTTCCCAAGTTGAATTGGATGACCGTTCAAATCGATATTTCCCAGTCAGAGACCGTTTTTGTCCGAGTTTCCTGTTGTCTGAACGCACTGAATTTTGAGATTACCGAGCTCCCAGTTGTATTGAATGTGGCATTAGAATGCAACATGTCCAGCAACGTCATCAAGTTGCACAAATTGACGTGGCAGAAATTGATAGGATGTGACTGTACCAGAGAACGCCTAGGCACGTTGATCCTTCTGTTATGAAGATCAGCTAAACACGTGTCATGGGCACGAGGCTGCGTACACTGGTAGCAATGAACATGTCATGTGCGGCGCCAGCTACTTTCTACAGTTATTTCAATCTCGAACTACTTGTATTTTCCTTACCTCTAGCTAGCGTAATGGCAATAATATTAGCAATATGACAACGTTAAATTAGTCACCATGCGGCTGTAAAATGTAACTAGCAAGCTACGGTAGCTGCTAGCAGGCGGTGCTAACGCAGTTTCGGCTGTTTTAGCAAACAACCAGCTATTTGTGTTCTATTTTACTTACTTTGGGTTTCGTACTGCCCGCACTAATGTCCAGTTGTCCTTCCATCCCGATGTCTTCTGTTTCAAAAATAATCTTTGATGGCATCTTCCTCGGTTGCTTTCCCTTCGAGTGGACACTAGCTAACCATATGGGCACACGTACAGAAAGGAACGACACGACTGTGCTGTGTTGAGGTAGACCTTTTACAAGCATAGAAATTAAGTAGGGAGAATGGACCTCCCATTGGAAGCCAGTACAATGCAACTTGCACGCCGTGATGTGGAACTTTAAACTTGTTCTTTAGTTTACAAAGATTAATGTATTATTTGTAGGTGCTTTATGCGCATTGGACTCCATACATGTTAATTTCTCAACTGCGCAGACATATGATGGTTTTATGAAAAATGATGTACAACATATATATTTCTTCTACTTCTAGGGATATGACGGAAAGCCAGAGTTATAACACATTGGTATTGCTATGTTGATGGGCTTGATTTTGTCAGAGCACACAGATTATTTTGTATTTTTGCTTTATCCCAACACCTCTTAGAGATGATTTTTTTATTATTTTTTTATTTTACCTTTATTTAACCAGGTAGGCTAGTTGAGAACACATTCTCATTTACAACTGCGACCGAGATTAGACTACAATGTCCGCAGCAATTTAATTTAGGTGCCTTGCTCAAGGGCACAACAAATGACAGGAGATACATCTAATATATATATATAATTATTTATTTATTTTACACTGAGTGTGCATAACATTAGGAACACCTTCCTTCTTTTTTTTTTGTAACAGTGTTTTTATTGGAATTTTGCAATTTTCACCCATATTAAGAGATACAACAACAGAGACAAAGCAAAAATAAAATAAAAAAATACAGCACTCACTTACACATACCTGCGTGTATGTATATATATATATATATATATATATATATATAAATACATACCCATACATACGTACACCATTTTCCTCTTCCCGCTCGGTGCTTCTCTCACCCCATCCCCATCATTGCGTCTCTCAATACATACATTTTAAACAAACTTACAAACAGAAATTAAACAAAAAAACTCAGTTTAAACCAAGAAGTTAGGTTCCACACATGGAACGTACAGTGTAGTTCTGAAATACATAGATCCCCACCATTCTAAGAGAATCCTTGCAGCATAATAGCAGATACCTCAGGTTCTAGGTAATTTAGATAAGGTTCCCATACTTTGTAGAACTGGTCTGCTTTAGAATGCAATGTACATACATGTCAGATATTCCAGAGGCACCCATTCAAATAGTATTTTATGCCAATCTTTAATAGAAGGAACCTTATCACTAATCCACTGTAAAATGATGTTTTTCCTCGCTGCGAAGGTAAGGATGTTGTAAAGCCTCCTCTTACCCACAGAAGTAACATGCCTACTAGGGAGACCCAACAGTAAAGAAACTGGGTCCAATTCTAGATCAACCCCTAGGATCTTTTCAATTTCTTGCAGAACACCAGACCAGTATCTTTGTATTTTGGTACATGACCATAAACAATGTGTTATGGTGCCTGTATCCGTTTGCATTTAAGACACTGAGGAGAAGAGGAAGTGGGGCTAAAAGCATGTCTGCGATTTGGGGATATATGCAATCTGTGTATTATTCTTAATTGGATTGCTCTTGTACGATTACATATAGATATTGTTTTTGCATGTCTCCAAATGTCCTCCCACATCTCTTCGTCAATAGTAACAGACAATTCTTTCTCCCACACTTGTTTCACCCTCTGTGTGTTGACAGCAGAAAAGGACCTTAAAGTCTCATAAAACAGACTTGCAGACATTTTACTTCGTGGGGAAAAAAGCATTCATTCAATGACAGACATATCAGTGTTACCAATTAAGGTGCTGCTCTTCAGAATATAATGACTTACTTGTAGGAAGCGGAAAAAGTCCTGCTTTGGGAGTCGGTATTTCTCGACCATCTGCTCAAATGACAGTAAAATCTTATCAGCAAATATGTCATTTAGTCTGCGTATGCCCTTATTAAGCCAAAAGTTAAAGCCAGCATCCGGCAATCCTGGACTAAAATCTGGGTTGTTAAGAATTGGGGTAAGAGCAGAAGTCAGTTTGGACCTTCCCAGGAAGCGTTGGAACTGACCTCCATACTTTGAGTGTGTTAAGTGTAATGGGATTATTGCAGTAATCTTCTACAGACTTAAAACTTCTGAAAATTAAAATATCCTGTAAGGGGTATTTTGAAAGAGAAGTCTCAATGTCTAGCCAAATAGAGGAGTCATCATTTGTGATCCAGTCAGAAATATAACATAGGTGGGCACACCACTGATAGAACCTGATATTGGGCAGGTCCAAGCCGCCCATAGAACTTGGCAGCTGCAATATTGCCATCTTAAGTCTTGACTTGCGTTTACTCCATATAAAGGAACTTATCTATCCATTTACATCCTTTATTACCTTATTGGAGAGTAATACTGGGATCATTTGGATTGGGTAAAGTAGTCTCGGTAAAATTTTCATTTTCAAGGGATATTCTACCCAACCAAGAAATCGGGAGAGAATTCCACCGCTCCAGATCCTGTCTTATTGTATCAAACAAGGGAACAAAATTGGCTTTGTACATTTGCTGGAATTTAGGAGTTACAAATATACCCAGATACATGAAACTAGAGGGAGACCATTTAAAAGGGAATGGGGGAGAAGTATTAGGTACAGAGTGTAGGTTACCAAGTGGCATCGCCTCTGATTTAGGTAAGTTAATCTTGTAGCCTGAGAATTCGCTGAATAATTCAATAATATTAATAAGAGATGTAATTGAAGTCTCGGGACTAGAGATGAATATCAGGACATCATCAGCATACAAGCTTATTTTATGGTGAACATCACCAGTGAGCAGCCCCTGTATAGCAGGCGTTACCCTGATGGCCTCGGCCAGTGGTTCCATAACAGGTGCAAATAGGAGAGGGGACAAAGGACAGCCCTGACTGGTACCTCTGTGTACAGAGAAGCTATTTGACCTTAGCCCATTAGTAAGGACAGCAGCCTGAGGATCATCATATAAAACTTTCACCCATTTTATAAAGTTGTCCCCTAGACCAAATTTATTTAGAGCAAAGAATAGGTAAGACCACTCCACACGATCAAATGCTTTTTCAGCATCTAGGGAGAACACAAGACCATCCATAGCACTTTGTTGGTAGGCTTGAATTACATTAAGAAGCCGCCTGACATTGTTGCATGACTTACGGCCCTTAATGAAGCCAGTTTGGTCTCCTTTCACAATTAGTGGCAGTGAGTCCTCTAATATTGTGGCTAGAATTTTAGAAAGCAATTTTCTATCCACATTCAGAAGGGAAATTGGTCTGTACGAGGAACAAGACTGGACATTTTCCCCTTTTGAGAATAAGTGATATGTTGGCTTCTCTCAGCGTTTGAGGGAGCTGGTCATTTGAAAATGAGTGATTAAACATATCACGCAAAGAACTCAAGGATCAGGCCATAGAACTCTTTATAGAACTCACTACAAAACCTGTGTGGTCCTGGGGCCTTACCATTTTGCAGATTCTTAATTGCGAACATAATCTCTTCCTCTGTAATAGGGGCATTAAGGAGAGACCTGTTCTTCAGAGATAGTAGGGAGCTCAATCTTAGAAAATAAGTTCTCCATTAATTTGGGTGCATCCTTTGGCAGTTCTGAGGCATAAAGGTTTGTATAAAATTTCTTAAATGAATAATTTATCAATTTATTTTCATATAAATGCTTGCCATCAGAATCAGTAAAGTAGCAATTGACTAAGAGTCAGCTCTCTTTTTAGCTAGGTATGCCAAGTACTTCCCTGGCTTATCGCCATGTTCATATAGCTTTTGCCTGACAAATCTCATTTTCTTTTCAGCGTCCTGTGTTAGGAGAGAGTCGAACGTTGATCTAAGGACTGATATTTCCTTTAATAGGGCAGGAGTGGGAGTTTTAATGTAGTTCTTCTCTTTAGTTCCTAATTCACCCTCTAACGTTTTTTGCTTTTCACGCTTTTTCCGTCTCTTAGTGGCTGTGTATGACATAATCAGACCCTGGCGTACACTTTACAGGTTTCCCAACGTAGCGAGGGGTTATCTGTTGATTGAGAGTTAATAGAGAAAAATGCCTTAAACTCTGTAATAAAATATGATGTGAATGTATGGTATTTAAGAATGGTTGTATTCAAATTCCAATGTCTTGACCGATTGAATGCCCCGTTGGGTTTTATGTCCAGGATCAACTCAGCATGATCAGATATGACTATGCTTCCTATCCTAGCGGATAAAACAGACTGCAAAGACGTCCTGGGCATAAAAAAGTAATCTATTCTAGTCTGACATCCATGAGGTGCAGAGAAAAAAGTGAACTCTGTTGGAGGGATGAAAAGTTCTCCAGACATCTGCATACACCAGATCAGGAACACCTTCCTAATATTGAGTTGCACCCCATTTTGCCCTCAGAACAGTCTCAATTCGCCAGGGCATGGACTCTACAAGGTGTCGAAAACGTTCCACAGGGATGCTGGCCCTAGTTGACTCCATTGCTTCCCACAGTTGTGTCAAGTTGGCTGGTAGTGGATCTCCACTCCAAATAGCTTGTTCCATCTCATCCCACAGATGCTCAATTGGATTGAGATCTGGTGATTGGACAGGCCACTGCAGTAAGTTGAATTCACTGTCATGTTCGTGAGAACCATTCCTGGACAATCCTAGCCTTGTGGCATGGGGCATTATCCTGCTGGGGAAAAAATTAATTCACAGATGTATACACTGCTGCCATGAAGGGATGCACCTGATTGGTAATGATGTTTAGCTATCCTGTAGCATTCAAATGTAGCTCCACTTTTATCAAGGGGCCTAATGTGTGCTATGAAAACTCACCCCACACCAACACTACTACCCTGCAATGTTGGCATGATTGATGCATGTACTCGTGGTTTTCTCCATACCCTAGTCCTCACATCAGCATGAAACAGCAGGAACTGCGATTCATCAGACCAGGCAATGTGTTTCCAATTCGCCAGTATTCTGTGTTTCCGTTCCTTAGTCTGCAACCTCAGTTTCTTGTTTTTTTGCTGAAAGAAGTGGAACACTTTAAGGTCGTCGGTTGACATACCCAATTCGTGTAAAAGTACGGCAAGTTGTGCATTCTTCAATGGGTCTTTGGGCACCAATGTTTTCATGGACTGTCAGTTGACTAACTGTAGCCCGTCACTTGCTCTGCACAATTCGTGTCAGCCTCCTTTGTCCTCTTTCATCAATGACCCATTTTCAACTACTGGCCATGTTGTTGGCTGGATGTCCTTTGGGTGATGGACCATTCTTGATACACATGGGAAACTGCCGAGCGTGAAAAACACAGCAGTGTTGCAGTTCTTGACACACTCAAACCGGTGTGCCTGGCACCTACTACCATACCCCTTTCAAAGGCACTTAAATATTTTGTCTTGCCCATTCATCCTCTGAATGGCACACAAACCCAATCTGACGAGGTGAATCATTATTTAATCTGACTCTTCCCCTTCATCTACACTGATTGAAGTGGATTTAACAGGATACATCAATAAGGGATCATAGCATTCACCTGGTCAGTCTATGTCATGGAAAGAGCAGGTGTTCCTAATGTTTTTTACAGTTAGTGTGTGTATATATTTTACCAGAGAAACGTTAATGTTTTTCATATGTCACATGCACTTATCTAAGTCTTTTTACAGACTTCATCATTGGCAGTGTACAAGATCTTGGGATCTGCATCCCGTCCATGGACAGTTGTAAATAATGCAGCGCCTTGTGTCACAATCACAGATTTTAGAGAAACAACAAATGTCGGTACATATAAGTGTCTTATATCTGCTGAAAGCTTAAATTCCTGTTAATATAACTGCACTGTCAAATTTACAGTAGCTATTACTGCGAAATAATGCCATGCTATTGTTTGAGGAGAGCTCCTAACAACACAACACTTTTTTCACCACGATAGGTTTGATAAATTCACCTCGGAAGGTGAAATGCGTACTTATATTCGGAACTCTTGCTCTGATTTATCATCCAAAAGATCCCAGAGATAACATGAAGTGTCGGTTTGTAAGATAAAATACTTTTTCATATCCTAAAAAGGTCCATATAGCATGCATCGATTTTGTATTTCCACTTGTTCAATTTGCAAAGAATGAATCTGTGAAAATCTAATGCTAAACGTTGTTTCAACCAGTCAAATCATGTCCGTATGTATTCCTCAGAGATCCAGGAACATAACCAGACTTGACTATATCATTAGGTGTAGTATATCCTATAGGACACCAAATTTGGTCAGAGAGCGACATCTTCATGGCACGCCGATGACGCGGGCGGTCTTCACTTGATCGACTCTAACTTTGTCAAATAAGCACCAATCGGGGTCAAACAAAGATAGCTAGATAGCCAATGAGCTGGGCTTTACGGGAGTTTACAGAAACCCTGTATCTGTCGCAAAATGTAGCTGCTAACCTTGTGCGACAGTTATGAAAACTGGTTGTTTTGCAAATGTTGAACTTATAATATGGCTACTACTACTGGAAAAGCTAAATCAAAGTCCAAGTATACAGATTTGACGATATTCTTGCAGAAAAATGTAATATGAATGCAAATGTCTCCTTCACGATTTGCCCAAATGTACCTGGGTGACTTCACACTAAATGTCATGTAGTTCGCTCATACTTCAAGTTATCCGTCTGAAACTTTGCCCATACAATGCTGCCACCTTGTGGACACCATTAGAGTGATGGCTAGAATTGGGACTTTCCTGTTGTTGCATTTCAAAGATGGTGGTAGAAAAAAAGGGGGGGGGGAATGTTGTTGTTTTTCTTTGTATTTTCTTCTACCAGATCTATTGTGTTATATTCTCCTACATTCAATTCACATTTCCACAAAAAAAGTGTTCAAAAGTCTTCAAAGTGTTTCCTTTCAAATGGTACCAAGAATGTACATATTCTTGCTTCAGGGCCTGAGCTACAGGCAGTTAGATTTGGATATGTCATTTTAGGCAAAAATGTAAAAAAAAGGGGGCTATCCCTAAGAAGTTGTTAAATCTTTGGGGGACCTGACCAAATTCACATAGACATGTGAGCTATAAATCTCTCATTCTCATTGAAATTAAGTCTAAGATGCATAGATTTGTTTTATGTGTGTGATTTATTTGCTTCCTGTTCTTCAGTTTCGTTTTTTGCATCTTTTACTTTCAGTTTTGTACACCAGCTTCAAACAGCTGAAAATACAATATATTTGCTTATGGAAAAAATATTTTGTACATACAATGTATGTCATTGGTTGCAACTGATACTAGATGTTGGCAGCAACCCTCCAGTTGACAGTTCACTCACTGACTTAAGATTCGAACTGGCAATCCTGGAACTGCTGACTAACCTCTAGCCTACCTGGCGCCCACACCAGACAAACACAATGATATTCTGGGCCGATGGGGTGTGGTATATGGTCAATATACCATGGCTAAGGGCTGTTCTTATGCACGACGCAATGCTGAGTGCCTGGTAACAGCCCCTAGCTCTGGTATATTGGCCATATACCACAAACTTCAGAAGTACCTTATTGCTATTATAAACTGGTTACCAACGTAATTAGAGCAGTAAAATAAATGTTTTGCCATACCCGTGGTATACTGTCTGATATATCATGGCTGTCAGCCAATCAGCATTTGCGTTCTCGTCTCAACCTTTGTTTTTTTTTAAACATGACATAACAAAAATGTAACATTAACTTAATAAAAACAGTTCTGTAGGAATGAAGTTTGTGCAGTAGTCCTAATACATTATCACAGCATATTGGCTATAAAGCTGGCCTACCAATATTGTATTCTCAGACCATATTATCTTTCAAAACTCGAGCTTTGATAACAAAATAGATCAGTTTGTGTATCACTTGCAAAGCATAGCTGAGCATAAATTGAAATAATTAGCTTTTTTATTTTACTGGACTGATGGTTAAGGTGCTTTCAAGACAAATGGAAACTTGGAATAAAAACAAGACCGAATCACGAGTTAAGAAAATATTTACCAAATAAACTAAAGTAAAAAAAGAATGACAAATTTACATAATAAAATAACAATAATGAGTCGGTTCCCTGTGTATATAACCTCATTATTGTTATTTTACTGTTACTTTATTATTTTTTACTTTAGTTTATTTGGTAAATATTTTCTTAACTCCTTCTTGAACTGCGCTGTTGGCTTGTAAGTAAACATTCCTCGGTAAGGTTGTATTTGACGCGTGACGAATAAAGTTTGATTTGAAGTCAGTGATCTTCAGGTCGGAAAGTCAGGGCTCTAGAAAGATACTTGAGTTTCCTTTCCTATTTTTCCCAGTCGTCTTGAAAACACTGAAGTCAGAAGTCTGAGATTTCCAAGTTCCCAGTTGTTTTGAACATGGTATTAGTCTCAGCGGAGGGAGGGAGGGAGAGCGAGACAGTAAACAGGGCCAGGACCACAAATACAAATTCCATCTAGACACCATTGCCCTAGAGCACAAAACAAACTATACATACCTCAGCCTAAACACAAGCACCACAGGCAACTTCCATAAAGCTGTGAACGAGCTGAGACACAAGACAAAAAAGGCCTTCTATGCCATCAAAAGGAACAGAAAATTTGACATACCAATTAGGTTCTGGCTAACAATACTTGAATCAGTTATAGAACACATTGCCCTTTATGGTTGTGAGGTCTGGGGTCCACTCACCAACCAACAATTCACAAAATGGGACAAACACCAAATTCAGACTCTGCATGCCGAATTCTGCAAAAATATCCCCTGTGTACGAAGTAAACCACCAAATAATGCATGCAGAGCAGAATTAGGCCGTTTCCTGCTAATTATCAAAATCAAGAAAAGAGCCGTTAAATTTGACACCATGGGACTCCCGGTCACATCCGGTTGTGATACAGCCTCAGAAATGAACTAGGGTCTGTAGTGATGCCTCTAGCACTGCGATGCAGTGCCTTAGACCGCTGCGCCAGTAGGGAGCACATATTGTATAGTATATACAGTTGAAGTCAGAAGTTTACATACACTGTGTTAACTAACCTCCAGACGAGCTTCAATGCCATTCAACTCTCATTCCGTGGCCTCCAACTGCTCTTAAATGCAAGTAAAACTAAATGCATGCTCTTCAACCGATCGCTGCCCGCACCTGTCTGCCCGTCCATCATCACTACTCTGGACGGTTCTGACTTAGAATATGTGGACAATTACAAATACCTAGGTGTCTGGTTAGACTGTAAACTCTCCTTCCAGACTCACATTAAGCTTCTCCAATCCAAAATGAAATCTAGAATCGGCTTCCTATTTCGCAACAAAGCATCCTTCACTCATGCTGCCAAACATACCCTCATAAACCTGACTATCCTACCAATCCTTGACCTCAGCGATGTCATTTACAAAATAGCCTCCAACACTAATCAGCAAATTGGATGCGGTCTATCACAGTGCCATCCGTTTTGTCACCAAAGCCGTTTTGTCACCAAAGCGGGGGCCAGCTCTCATTGGCTGGCCCTCGCTTCATATTCGTTGCCAAACCCACTGTCTTCAGGTCATCTATAAGTCTTTGCTAGGTAATGCCCCGCCTCACCTCACTGGTCACCATAGCAGCACCCAAGGCGAGGACTTGTTTAACTACAACCTGTAAGCAAATCGGAAATGTCATAGTTTCCTTTGTTCCGACTAGCACACGAACCGGGCATATACCCAGGTATTTCTATCAGAAACAGAAGAGGACGCAAAACACTGCGCTTGCTGTTTTTTGTTGTTCATTTTTTTTGGTTCAATGAAAGTCAATTAGCTAAGAAGGTAAAGGTAAAAATCTGTCATCCTGCCCCTGAACAAGGCAGTTAGCCCACTGTTCCTGTTCCTAGGCCATCATTGAAAATAAGAATATGTTCTTAACTGGCTTGCCTAGTAAAAAAAAAGTAGACCAGACCAAACTCCAATTGCTTTGGTGTCGATGGGAGACCCACCCTAGACAGGAACTGGAGAGAAAAAAAAGAAGTTCAACGGCCTGAGTGATTTATTGCTTCTATTTAAATGTAACTTTTGCAAGGATTCTATGCACTTATTTAAGAAGAGTGCCTTCACGATGAATGTAACACAATAAGATTGTCTTATTTTATTGATTTTCGATTATCTTATATGCTATTAACCAGTATATAAAACTATAGGCCTACTTAATGAAAATGTGAAATGTAATTATTTCAGAATTTAATCCAGTGTTTCACACTTATTGCAGCAAATGCCAACTTTATCACAGTAGACCTGTACATTCTGAATATTACTTCGATTTTTTTAATAGTCAGTTTATTGAGTGAATTAGTGGCGACCCGTTATTACGGGCAGATGGGGTAGAGCCTTTACATGTTATTTTGGCATTAAAATATGAGTCACATATCAGTTTGCAAACAATGTAAAAATATATACATATATAATTGAGTTAATAAAGACGCATACAAACATGGTTTCTTTTTTGTTTTCTTGAGTAAGGCAGCTCCAAAATGCAGGTGTTTAAGCCTAGCTCATGCTTTCTGTGGTGATGGGCAAGACAGCAGAAAATAGAAGCATTGCACCGTGATTGGCTCAGTGTTCTGTCACTCATGGGGACACTATGTCACCTACCTTTAGTAAGGGTAGATATCAAGAATGTGAGCCATTTGGGTGCTGCCATAGAGTTACATCAGAAGTGCCTTTCCAAGAAGGCTAAAAGTAATTGGCCACAGATAAAATGTCAAATCACGTTATATCTACAGTCGCTTTGATTGGACTGATCATGTCAACATCATCCTTTCAAAATCTTAGTTAGCAGTCATCATCATGAATCAAGCCGACAATCTACTGACAAATCCTTTTTAATCCTTGTCATATGAAGATAAATTATAAATAAAACGTATCGGTGCTCATCGGCCATTGGATATAAACATTACACAACAAGTTGGAAATCGCATATTCAACAATGAGTGGTTTGGAAGGAATCAGTGTGTCAAACTGCAAGCATTGCAAAACAATCATTAGCCTGCTTTTCAGTGGAGTGGCTGTGTGGTCCCAAGTCTAAGATTAATGGTCTCTTTTCCTAGTTTAAAATTATAAACATACAACATTGGCCATGCTGTCAATGAAGCATGATTTGTGCCGCGCTCAAAACAACTGTTAACCCGGAACTGCAAAATCTGACTTTAGTGAGTTCAAGACAACTGGGAACTTGGGAAAAACGAGCTACGACTGGGAAAATACTTTTTGAAATTTCATCCAACTCGAAATTGTAAATTTGGAACTTGAGCATCTTTCTAGAGCCACGACCTGAAGATCACTGACGTCATCATGATTCAACTTTTTTTTTCTTGAGTTCCCAGTTGTCTTGAAAGATCCATAAATCCAGAGAATGCCAGACTTTGATGACAAAATTTGTCCACACAGGACCGCCGCCCCACATTTCTGTTCAAGTGAGCACAGCACAACAAGTTGAGTCCAAAAATGTATTGTATGGTGCTGCATAAATGATGTAATATGCGAGGGAGATATGTATAATGTGGCTAAGAAATATGTTGTATGTTGTGTAGCAAGCTGTTAGTGGACCATGTGCCTCACCCTAATACTGTTGTTTATTTTCTCTTCTTCATTTCGCCTACTGTTCTGAGTTGGTGGTGCACATGTAGCCTATAACCTGTTTTTGAGAAATATAATCATCTAATATTGTAAGAGCTTTCATTGTCTGCTTATATGCCCCCTTTATTTATCCTGTTCTGAATTCTGTTGCTGTACATTTCAAAGTGCTGAACAAATAATTATATTGACTATGTCTGTCCTAGCTCGCTCATTAATGTCTTAATTGAAATTATGGATGGCCTCTTATCCGCTTGTCGTCCCCTTATGCCATAGTTTGTACATCTCAATTGTCATTAGAAACCACATTTGTTTAAGCAAGTCAGCCATATCAGCTATATTTTTGTAAAAAGCAGTAAATGAGGCAGATGAAACTGTTTCGGCTGCCAGACAAAGCTCCGCTGATAGCCAGGTGTAGCTGTGGTAAGGTGTTAGGACTCTGCTGTTGGGATAGCTTTATGTAGGCCCTAACAGTTTGTGGCCACCCTTTGTCACCTTTATAGTGCAGTTAATGTATTGTTTAGTGTTGTGGCTTTGCTGGCATGCATCCCAAATTATAACTTTTTTGCCCCACCAATATCTACATGCTACAATTGCCACTGGAGTGAATTAATGCAAATGCTGGTCATGTAGGCTATAATAATAGGTCTACAATCTAGGTATTGACAGGCCTATAAAATGTCGCTATTGTCAGGATTTGGCCAGGGTTGTTCCGGGTTTTGGTCACTAGATGCCCCCATTGTGCTTTTTGACCTTATGTTTTTTCCTTTGTTCCCCATTATTATTTGCACCTGTACCTCGTTTTCCCTGATTGTATTTAAACCCTTAGTTTCCCTCAGTTCTGTGCTCTGTGTTTGTATGTTAGCACCCAGCCCTAGTGTTCTGTGTTTTCTTGTCGATTCCGGTGGATGCTCTTGTGGAATTCTGTTTTTGTTTTTGAGTGTCTCTTGAGGCTTTTTTGTGCTATTCCTACCACCTTTTGCCATTTTTGTATTTAAGGACTTCTCCTTTTTACTTTATTAAATACACCGTCTTAAGTACTGCTGTGTCTGCCTCATCTTCTGGGTTCTGCTGACTATTCGTGGCTCAGTTGGTTAAGTGACTGTTTCTCACTCCGGAGACCCAGGTTCATAACCGGGTCCTGACAGAAACACAGAGCCAAAAATGAACCCAGAGGCAGCCAGTTCCCAGGACCTTTTTGCCATGCTGTCCCACCACCAGGAGACTGTCCAACGCCACGAAGCCGCCCTGGTTCAGCAAGAGGCCTTAATGGCTAGACATTCTCATCTTCTGTCGGAGATGCTGACTTCCATTAAGAAAATATCTGATCGTCTTACCCCGGCAACAGTTCCCGTCCCAGTACCTCAGATTCACGTACCCATGGCAGTTAACCCCCTGGCTGAACCTCGTCTTCCACCTCCCCAACGGTTCTCAGGTGATCCAAGTGCTTGTAAAGGGTTTCTCACCCAATGTTCTCTCTCCTTTGAGCTACAACCCTCGTCGTTTCCCACCGACCGGTCTAAGATCGCTATATCATCACCCTGCTGTCGGAAAAAGCCCTGGCCTGGGCTACTGCTGTGTGGGATGCCCATAGTTCCTGCTGTGCCAGCTACTCTGCCTTTGCTGAGGAATTCAAACGAGTGTTTCAAGGCCCAAGCAGTGGTTTTGACTCAGCCAAACAGCTCCTGACTCTCCACCAAGGTTGGCGCAGCGTGACGGACTATGCCATCCAGTTCCGCACGGTGGCAGCAGCAAGTGGCTGGAACAACGAGGCGCTCACGGTGTGCTTTCTGAAAGGCCTTTCCGACATTATCCAAGATGAACTGGCCACTCGGGAACCACCGGACAATCTCGAGTCCCTGATCAAGTTGGCCTCACGCATTGACCAGCGTCTGAGAGAGAGAGAACTCAACCGTAGACCTCTAGCCCCTATCAGTCCCAGCTCCGAGTCCCCACCTTTATCCTCGCTGGCTCCATCGGAACCCATGCAGATTGGACGCATCTCCCAGGCTGAGAGAGACCGCCGGATGAGGGAGCGAGGCTGTCTATATTGCGGCAAACCGGGCCATTTCCGTTCCACGTGTCCCGGGCTCCAGGGAAACGCTCTGTCCCGTACAGACCGGGGGAACTGTAACGGGAAACATAACCTCCTCCCATCCGTCCAACTCCCGTCTGCTCATTCCAGTCACCCTCTCCTGGGACAACCACAAGCTTCACCTTCAAGCCTTGGTAGACTCTGGAGCCGCAGGTAACTTCATGGATGGTGTCTGGGCGAAGGAGAATGGCGTTCCCTCTGAACCTCTAAGTGAACCCATGAGGGTCACTACATTGGATGGAAGCCCTTTGGGATCTGGACTTGTCACTCATGTCACTACCTCCTTGCGACTTTCAGTTTCACAACACCAGGAATTGATGAACTTTCATTTGATCTCCTGTTCCGAGTTCCCTCTCGTCCTTGGATACCCCTGGCTTCACAGCCATAACCCTCACATCGACTGGTCTGTGGGCACTATCAAGCAGTGGGGTCCTACGTGCCAAGCTACTTGTATTTTCCAGAATTCCCGAGTTCTACTCCCGAGTCTTTAGAATCCATCGACCTGACCCGAGTTCCCGAGTGTTACCATGACCTCAAACTGGAGTTTAGCAAACAGAGGGCCACCATGCTACCACCCCATAGACCTTACGATTGCCCCATCGACCTGTTTCCGGGCACTTGCCCCCCAGGGGTCGGATCTTTTCCCTATCTCCACCCGAACGAGCTGCTATGGATACCTACATCAAGGACGCTCTGGAAGCAGGCCTCATGCGTCCATCCACCTCCCGGCGGGAGCAGGGTTTTTCTTTGTGGCCAAGAAAGACGGTGGATTACGTCCTTGCATCGACTACCGGGGACTCAATGCCATAACCGTCCGTAACCGTTACCCGCTACCCCTTATGGCCACAGCCTTCGAGCTGCTCCAGGAAGCAGTTGTTGTCACTAAGCTTGACCTGCGGAACGCATACCATCTTGTGCGGATCAGACCTGGTGACGAGTGGAAGACCGCTTTCAACACGCCTACTGGTCACTATGAATACTTGGTGATGCCCTTCGGCCTGACCAACGCCCCAGCGGTGTTCCAAGCGCTCATAAACGATGTGCTTAGGGATATGCTTAACATTTTTGTGTTCGTTTACTTGGATGACATCCTCATCTTTTCGAGCTCCCTTCAAGAACACACTAAGCATGTCAGACAAGTACTCAAACGCCTCCTGGACAGCCATCTGTACGTTAAGCCGGAAAAATGTGAATTCCATTCATCCCGAGTACAATTCCTGGGATTTGTAGTGGAACCCGGTCGAGTCCAAATGGACCCCAGGAAGGTAGGGGCGGTAGCGGATTGGCCCACCCCCAAATCCGTTAAGGAAGTTCAGCGTTTCCTGGGCTTCACAAACTTTTACCGCAAGTTCATCAAGAACTTCAGCTTGGTGGCAGCCCCTCTCTCAGCTTTAACCAAGGGTGGCAATGCAAGGTTTTTGTGGGGAAGAGAAGCTGAGACGGCCTTCCAAGGACTCAAGCAGCGCGTTCTCTCTGCTCCCATCCTGATACTACCGATTACGGATGAACCATTTGTGGTGGAGGTAGACGCATCAGAGGTTGGTGTTGGAGCTGTCCTGTCTCAGAGGGGTGAAGACAAGAAGCTTCATCCGTGCGCTTTCTTCTCACACCGGCTTACCCCGACTGAGAGGAACTACGATGTGGGGGATCGTGAACTCCTAGCGGTTAAGATGGCATTGAAGGAATGGAGACACTGGCTCGAGGGGGCTTCTCACCCGTTTCAAGTGCTTACGGACCACAAAAATCTGGAGTATATCCAGCAGGCGAAGCGGTTGAACTCTAGACAAGCTAGATGGTCTCTTTTCTTCAATCGATTCCAGTTTATCCTCACCTATCGGCCCGGGTCGAAGAATCTCAAACCGGATGCCCTGTCCCGAGTCTACGCTCCTGCCATTCGAGATGACACGGACATGCCTGTCCTTCCTGCTGCTAAGATTGTGGCTCCGATCTCGTGACAAGTTGAGGATACCGTGAGACGTGCTCAAGCTAGCGAACCGGACCCGAAAGGAGGCCCTGCCAATCGGTTGTTTGTCCCCAAGGCAGTGAGGACTCAGGTCCTTCTGTGGGGGCACTCCTCTCGCCTCACCTGTCATCCGGGCGTAGGTCGCACCTTGGAGTTCATCCAGCGTAAGTTCTGGTGGCCTACCATAAGAGAAGACGTTGCCACTTTCGTCAATGCCGCCCTGTGTGCTGCCAGGGCAAATCTTCTCACCTCCGCCCTCAAGGACTCCTTCACCCTTTACCTGTTCCCCACAGACCCTGGTCCCATATCTCATTGGACTTTATTACTGGACTTCCTCCATCCCATGGCAATACTACTATCCTAGTCATAATCGACAGGTTTTCAAAGGCGGCCAGGTTCGTCCCTCTAACTAAGTTACCTTCTGCCAAGGAAACGGCTGAGTTGGTAATTAATCATGTGTTCCGAGTCTTCGGCATTCCTCAAGATGTGGTTTCTGACAGAGGTCCCCAGTTCGCCTCAAGGTTTTGGAAGGCCTTCTGCCAACTCATGGGGGCTTCTGCCAGTCTATCTTCAGGGTACCATCCGGAATCCAACGGCCAAACAGAGAGGATGAATCAAGAGCTGGAAACCACCCTCCGATGTATGACTCGTGACAACCCGTCCACATGGTCATCCTTTATTGTTTGGGCCGAATACGCGCACAACACCTTGCGCTCCTCCTCCACTGGTATGTCCCCGCACGAGTGTCAGTTTGGCTATGCTCCTCCATTGTTCCCGGACCAGGAGGCAGAAGTCAGAGTGCCTTCAGCCTTGAAGTTCGTCAGACGCTGTCGGCTTATGTGGAGGAAGACCCGTCTTAATCTTATGCGTTCCTCACAGAGGTATCAACAACAAGCCAACAGACGTCGCCGTCCCGGGCCTACCCTGCGCCCCGGCCAGAGAGTCTGGCTCTCCACAAGAAACTTACCTCTACGGGTGGAGTCTCGCAAGCTGTCCCAAAAATACATCGGTCCCTTCAAGGTTGCCAGGAGAGTTAACCCAGTTTCTTATCGCCTACACTTACCCAGATCCCTTAAGATTAATCCCACATTTCATGTTTCATTGTTAAAACCTGTTGTTTTTTCTCCCCTTGTCCCGGCAGACAGACCTCCCCCTCCGCCTCGTGTCATTGGAGGCCAGCCGGCTTATACCGTCCACCGGATACTGGATTCCCGCCGGGTGCAGCGGTCCTGGCAGTATCTGGTGGACTGGGAAGGCTACGGTCCTGAGGAGCGCTCCTGGGTTCCTGCCAAAGACATCCTGGACCCTGACCTCATTCGTCAGTTCAGGGTCCTCCACCCTGAGAGAGCTGGTAGGAACGTCAGGAGCCGTTCCTAGGGGGGATTCTGTCAGGATTTGGCCAGGGTTGTTCCGGGTTTTGGTCAGTAGATGCCCCCATTGTGCTTTTTGTCCTTATGTTTTTCCCTTGATCCCCATTAATTATTTGCACCTGTGCCTCGTTTCCTCTAATTGTATTTAAACCCTTAGTTTCCCTCAGTTCTGTGCTCTGTGTTTGTATGTTAGCACCCTGCCCTAGTGTTCTGTGTACTCTTGTCGATTCCGGGTGACGCTCTTGTGGTATTCTGTTTTTTGTTTTTGTTTATTTTTTGTGAGTTTCTTTTGAGGCCTTTTTGTGCTTTTCCTACCACCTTTTGGATTTGCCATTTTTTGTATTTAAGGATTTTTTCTTTATTAAATATACCGTCTTAAGTACTGCTGTGTCTGCCTCATCTTCTGGGTTCTGCTGACTATTCGTGGCTCAGTTGGTTAAGTGACTGTTTCTCACTCCGGAGACCCAGGTTCGAAACCGGGTCCTGACACCTGCCATTCGAGATGACACGGACATGCCTGTCCTTCCTGCTGCTAAGATTGTGGCTCCGATCTCGTGGCAAGTTGAGGATACCGTGAGACGTGCTCAAGCTAGCGAACCGGACCCGAAAGGAGGTCCTGCCAATCGGTTGTTTGTCCCCAAGGCAGTGAGGACTCAGGTCCTTCTGTGGGGGCACTCCTCTCGCCTCACCTGTCATCCGGGCATAGGTCGCACCTTGGAGTTCATCCAGCGTAAGTTCTGGTGGCCTACCATAAGAGAAGACGTTGCCACTTTCGTCAATGCCTGTCCCGTGTGCTGCCAGGGCAAATCTTCTCACCTCTGCCCTCAAGGACTCCTTCACCCTTTACCTGTTCCCCACAGACCCTGGTCCCATATCTCATTGGACTTTATTACTGGACTTCCTCCATCCCATGGCAATACTACTATCCTAGTCATAATCGACAGGTTTTCAAAGGCGGCCAGGTTCGTCCCTCTGACTAAGTTACCTTCTGCCAAGGAAACGGCTGAGTTGGTAATTAATCATGTGTTCCGAGTCTTCGGCATTCCTCAAGATATGGTTTCTGACAGAGGTCCCCAGTTCGCCTCAAGGTTTTGGAAGGCCTTCTGCCAACTCATGGGGGCTTCTGCCAGTCTATCTTCAGGGTACCATCCGGAATCCAACGGCCAAACAGAGAGGATGAATCAAGAGCTGGAAACCACCCTCCGATGTATGACTCGTGACAACCCGTCCACATGGTCATCCTTTATTGTTTGGGCCGAATACGCGCACAACACCTTGCGCTCCTCCTCCACTGGTATGTCCCCGCACGAGTGCCAGTTTGGCTATGCTCCTCCATTGTTCCCGGACCAGGAGGCAGAAGTCAGAGTGCCTTCAGCCTTGAAGTTCGTCAGACACTGTCGGCTTATGTGGAGGAAGACCCGTCTTAATCTTATGCGTTCCTCACAGAGGTACCAACAACAAGCCAACAGACGTCGCCGTCCCGGGCCTACCCTGCGCCCCGGCCAGAGAGTCTGGCTCTCCACAAGAAACTTACCTCTACGGGTGGAGTCTCGCAAGCTGTCCCAAAAATACATCGGTCCCTTCAAGGTTGCCAGGAGAGTTAACCCAGTTTCTTATCGCCTACACTTACCCAGATCCCTTAAGATTAATCCCACATTTCACATTTCATTGTTAAAACCTGTTGTTTTTTCTCCCCTTGTCCCGGCAGACAGACCTCCCCCTCCGCCTCGTGTCATTGGAGGCCAGCCGGCTTATACCGTCCATCGGATACTGGATTCCCGCCGGGTGCAGCGATCCTGGCAGTATCTGGTGGACTGGGAAGGCTACGGTCCCGAGGAGCGCTCCTGGGTTCCTGCCAAAGACATCCTGGATCCTGACCTCATTCGTCAGTTCAGGGCCCTCCACCCTGAGAGAGCTGGTAGGAACGTCAGGAGCCGTTCCTAGGGGGGGGATTCTGTCAGGATTTGGCCAGGGTTGTTCCGGGTTTTGGTCACTAGATGCCCCCATTGTGCTTTTTGACCTTATGTTTTTTCCTTTGTTCCCCATTATTATTTGCACCTGTACCTCGTTTCCCCTGATTGTATTTAAACCCTTAGTTTCCCTCAGTTCTGTGCTCTGTGTTTGTATGTTAGCACCCAGCCCTAGTGTTCTGTGTTTTCTTGTCGATTCCGGTGGATGCTCTTGTGGAATTCTGTTTTTGTTTTTGAGTGTCTCTTGAGGCTTTTTTGTGCTATTCCTACCACATTTTGGATTTGCCATTTTTGTATTTAAGGACTTCTCCTTTTTACTTTATTAAATACACCGTCTTAAGTACTGCTGTGTCTGCCTCATCTTCTGGGTTCTGCTGACTATTCGTGGCTCAGTTGGTTAAGTGACTGTTTCTCACTCCGGAGACCCAGGTTCGTAATCGGGTCCTGACAGCTATTCTGTCTTGTTGGGATGTTAATTGTTTTTTATAAATGCAAAACCAAATCGACCTGTTGTGTGCATGAAACTCAAAATCATTTCTACAGGTTTGAAAATGTGTTTATTGTTTCACAGAAGCCCTCTAGAATCATTGAAAAATGTTTTATATTGTCATAATATTTGCAATTGTCTCACTAGCCTACAGATCTCTTCACATATATTGAACAAAAAGACTCCACACTCTAAAGAGTTAGATTAAAACAAGTAATTAAAACACTGTAACCTAGATGAAAGCTGTGGGGCCCATGCTGTGGCCCTGCTGAGGAAACCATTTTTTTCAGAGAATAGAGCAAATATTTTGTGACTGTGTGATTCCACAAAATCTGAACCCGGGGAAACTCTATCTGGCCACAAAATGTCCTGGCTGTTTATAGTCCCGTCCTGGTTTCTCTTTCCCCTAGTAAAGGTACACTGTTGGACTGCTGTTTCCATTCCATTCCACTGAAATTATGGGGTCTCTGTTGGTATTGATCAACATTTGGGCTCTACCCCCACCAGATCAGGATGGATCTCTTCTCTCTGCTGCAGCTACTACTTATTTGCAAATGGAGGAACTACAGCAGACTTTATTAAGGAGCCAACTGGACACATCATCTAAGTCAGACTGCTCTGTTGCAGGTAAATAATCCATATGTTAATGATTTCAATCTTGGCCACGATTATTTGATAAGAATAAAACACTTTTGGTAATATAGTCTGTGCTACCAGCCTTTAGATGAAAAGGAAATGCTTTCAGATGTTCTCTCACTAAAACAATTTGGGAAAGCACATTTTGGCATTAGTCTATTGTGCCATGTCGTTCTGACTCAGATTTGTATGATATATTAATAGATAGATAAATGAACCATGAATCATTAAGATGGATTTCTCTTAAACTCTAATTCAAGTGGTCTTATTCTGTACAAGTGAACGTCTTTGTAACTTGCTTATCTAAAATAGGCAATGAGGCATTATACATTGTGTGTAGAGTGACGTGACCTCTGTAGAAACCTAAAAGCAGTGATAGAGAGTTCTCTGGCTCTCGTTTTTGGCATAAGAGAAAGACAATGTGTAACGGCATTCAGAGGTGGAAGAAGGATCGGACCAAAGCGCAGAGCGGTAAGTGTTCATGATGATTTATTCAAAACGAACTGAACACTGAAATACAAAACAATAAACCATGTGAAAAAACGAAAACGGAAACAGTACCGTATGGCCCAAACACTCACAAACCAAAAGTGAAACCTAAGTATGATTCTCAATCAGGGACAACGACTGACAGCTGCCTCTGATTGAGAACCATACTCGGCCGAACTCAAAACCCCAACATAGAAAAACACACATAGACTGCCCACCCAACTCACGCCCTGACCAACTAAAACAAAGACAAAACAAAGGAACTAAGGTCAGAACGTGACACAATGATATTATATCAAGATGAGCAAAACAAATGTCTAGAGGACATTTGTATGCACTTAACAGTGCTTTACTCATACTTGAGCAAAAAGTGATTTTTCAGTAATGAGTAAACAAGCTGACAGTGTTCTATGAAATGACAATGCTGTGAGTGGCATATAATGATAATGTTAATTGTTTATTGTATTACATGGATGTGTTATTTTATTACATTTATTTCAAAGTAAAGTGTATACAAAGACAATTTCTATATGCGGATTTAATGAAATGTTCTACACATTGAATAGATTTATTTTATATCAATAAATGCAAGCTTTCTATCCATCCATCATGGCAGAGACGGTCAAGACAGTCATAAATGGCTTGCTTTTTCTTCATTCAGTCTGCTGATGGTAGATTGTTCATTACCACAATTGCCTGTAAAGAAGAAAAAGGACAGAGTTTATCTTAGGCATTCACCTTGCAAGAGAAAGACAAAAAAGCATTATGTACACTCTATACAGTACAAACATACCACAAGACGTTGGTGGCACCTTAATTGCGGAGGACAGGCTTGGGATAATGGCTGGAGCGGTTGAGTGGAATAGTATCAAACACATGGTTTCTGTGTTTGATGCCATTTCAATTGCTCTGTTCCAGCCATTATTATGAGTCGTCCTCCCCTCACCAGCCTCCACTGAAACATACACTTTAATAACATAATTTACAGATAAGATTATGTCAGATTCTTTAGGGCACTTAAAAATCTAAATGCATTTGATTAATTGCACTGGCATACTTACCACAGTCTACAAGCCCCAGGCTAGGATAAATATAAGGTTTGTCACTGCCACAGTACTTTACCTGTGTCTTACTGGACCGCAAGGCAGCCCTGGAAAATGCTGTCATCATTATTAGGAACACCATTCCCACTAAGCTCTGATACATGAATACAGCCTCAAGGCTGAGCAACTGGCCCTGTCAAGAGAGAGAGCAAAATTAAGGGTCTCTTTATTTAGAAAGAATGAGAAAGTTTACAGTTTAAAACTGTTATAAGATGTTTATCCTTTCTTTATTCCATTTACTGGATGTGATTTTAAAGAGATTGTCACAAACCAAATACCCAAGAAAAGAGTGCCAATAATAATTTTTCCAGATAGCAGTGATCCAGTTTCACAACAACAACAGCAACAAAAACAACAACAACAACATTTACCGTATGATGTTTACGCCAGGGGACATCAACTCTGGTAGAGTTTGTGATGTCATCATAGTAGGAATAATAATAGCGGTAATGGTAATACTGCATGTTCAGGATGCCTTTAAGGAATTCAAAGAAAGCCACTGTGACCCCCAATATAGAGATGATACTAAGGGCCAGGCTTGCTGTCACCTGGAGGGTGAGAACAAAGAAAATTGTGAAAAAACATCAAGCACTTTGTGACAAAGCCTCTTTCAAGGCACGCATCGGAGTAAGATTCTATTGCATTGACAAGCCATACTCTACACAGACCTGCGTGGCATAATCGATCAGAGCTGAAGTAGGCCTATATGCAAATAGACCATTGCATGGAGTATGGAGGAGGAGGTGTGATAGTGTGGGGGTGCTTTGCTGGTGACACTGTCAGTGATTTATTTAGAAATCAAGGCTCACTTAACCAGCATGGCTACCACAGCATTCTGCAACGATACGATATCCTATCTGGGACTATCATTTGTTTTTCAGCAGGCCAATGACCCAACACACCTCCAGGCTGTGTAAGGGCTATTTGACCAAGAAGGAGAGTGATGGAGTGCTGCATCAGATGACCGGGCCTCCACAATCAACAGATGATTTGGGATTAGTTGGACCGCAAACACCATAAGAAAGATGCCCAGGGTCCCTGCTCACCTGCGTGAATGTGCCTTAGGCATGCTGCAAGGAGGCATGAGGACTGCAGATGTGACCAGGGCAATAAATTGCAATGTCCTCGCAGTGGCAGACCACGTGTAACAACACCTGTACAGGATCGGTACATCCAAACATCACACCTGCGGGACAGGTACAGGATGGCAACAACAACTGCTCGAGTTACCCCTGGAATGCACAATCCCTCCATCAGTGCTCAGACTGTCCGCAATAGGCTGAGAGAGGCTGGACTGAGGGCTTGTAGGCCTGTTGTAAGGCAGGTCCTCACCAGACATCACCGGCAACAACGTCGCCTATGGGCACAAACCCACCGTCGCTGGACCAGACAGGACTGGCAAAAAGTGCTCTTCACTGACAAGTCGCAGTTTTGTCTCACCAGGTATGATGGTCGGATTCGCATTTATCATCGAAGGAATGAGCGTTACACCGAGGCCTGTGCTCTGGAGCGGGATTGATTTGGAAGTGGAGGGTCCGTCATGGTCTGGGGCGGTGTGTCACAGCATCATCGAACTTTCTTATATCGCCAAGATATAGGACAGATACTTCAAAGCCTTATTCCTTATGATTTATTTTTTGACGGCCTTTTTTGCAATTTGTGAATGTGTTATTCAATGCGTTTCTCTGGGATTTGGTACTAAAGTCCAAATTCAATATTTTATAAAATCATTATTTTATTTTTATATGTATACCTAAAGGGGTCATAAAATTCAAACCAAACGTCTTATACTCAAGAGAATTACATTTCCTGCAGGAAAGTTATCCTGGAACAGGGTGATCAAATTAAGATCTTACATCTGTAATGCCTTTGCACTGAATTCCAATTCATGTTTACTCACCAATTGTTTTGAAGTATTCTTCTCTGTGAACACGTATAACAGCCCACAGATGATGAACTGTAAAACAGCGGAGGGAGCGGGTTTATAGATTCAAAAACACAAACTGTCATGGGAAAAAGATATCATTGATTGGAAGATTTGAAAATGCGGGCTTAAGACTTAAGACATGTTATGTGTTACTGTAAGTTAGATGTTATGGTATGCTATTTGGATTGTCAATATGATAGATTTATATAGACACACACAAGAAATGCATACAAGGATTCCTAGCCAAAAAGAGGTGAAATTCTCCGCAGAGGACTCCAGTGGATCCATTCTCATGGGAATCGCCAAGAGGAAGAGTGATGAGCCCATGAACAGCATTACAATCTAACCAAACAGACAGAGAAATTATATATTTACACATAAATGATGGGGTATCTGGGCATATAATGTTTTCATTATGAGTAACTGTAGTCTATTACCGTGCTATTACCACTTTATTTTGTACTGTAATGTAAAGTGCTTCCACTAAATTAACGGTAAATCCTCAAATTCAAAGTTGACATTTTTGTCTGCAATGATGTCTTGGAGTATTTGTTAACAATGAATACATTAGTTCTCTGTTTTCCAGTCTCACCCCAATACTCTTCGGCTCCCCTCTTATGAAGCGGTGCAGGGGTTTACTCCCTCCCACTGTGGCAGAATGTGGCTCTCTTACTCCCCCTACTGGACTGATGTTAGACACCATGTTCACCGACATCTGTTGAAGGATACAGACCTGTTACGATCTGTAGTCTTAACAACACAACACTAATAACACAGTAACACAACAACACCACGACAACACTGATAACACTATGACAGAAAAACAGAAGAGTGCCATAAACAGCAAGATCACCTTTGATTAAAATAATTGAACCCGTGTGGTTTCATTTACACTTTAAACTATGTGGGAACAGTATAAGAACAGTGGCAAAGCAAACCTCAGAGCAGCCCACATTGAAAATACTTTTGTAAAGTGCCAGACCCAATCGCAGGGGTCTAGAACTTGGTGAAAGTTCATAAATATGCTATGGCATGCATCACACAAAAACAATCTAGCAACAAATGAACCATTTTGAAAAAAAACACTGAGTTCATATTTTCTACATGTGACAATCATCATAGGCCATAAACTGATAAGCCGATTATAATGTATAGCCGGTTGCTATATGCCTCATCAAACCAGGATAGCCTAACTTTTTATTGTTTTGAAAACACAATAAGGCTGAGATTAAGTACTAGGTCTGAATCTATAACTCAAAACTAACAAATGTCATAAATAATGTATTATACTGTATTTGTTTGAAGATAACTGTATTATTCACCAAATAGTTCACCACCAACAAAAACAACACTAGAATTGCACAGAGCACCACAGAACCTATGACATAATATGGTTGTCATGTTCAAATGGACTTTGACTACTTTTGGTGACATATGTAAAGATAAGGATGTCCGTTGTGTTGATAAGAGAACCTAACCTGTTACAAATGCACAAATAATTTAATTGTAGAATATTTAACAGATAGATACTGTACATGTATAGCATAGAAAGTGGTAAAATAGTTACAGACCTGGCTTGAAACAGAACAGAACCTTGTCGATGAACAAATTTTACACAATGGAGGGAGATATTGACACGAGGGAGACGGGTGGGTGTGGGGGTGGTTGGGCGGGCAGGCGGATGATAGTGCCACAGAAATGTTTTTACAATGAATCTGTCCTGAATCTTTAAAAGGAACTGAACACTTTTGAGAGAGGTAGAAAAAAGACAGAGCAGAGTAGAATGTTGCCAACATGCACTACAGGTTTATTTTGTTTTTTCATGTTGAATGTCCGTCAGTTGAAATTACAAAGCTGGTTTTGTTCTGCAACCCCAGCTGTTATCCAACATGAGAGATGAAGAGAGAGAGACCATAGAGAGGAGCAGTGGGGGAGGGGAGAAGCGGTAGGGGGTTAACAGAAAGCAAAGGGAGTGGGAGAGAGAAAGAAAAAGTTTTACACAATGTCTACTTCTATTTGGCGGTGGTTGAGATTGTTACAGTATTTCAGAAGAATGAGGAGAGGGAGGAGAGGGGAGAAGGAGATGGCTCATAAAGGGTGTAAAGGAATGGCTTGAAGCAATGTCTGTGTGTAACATCCTATACATTCAGAATTGAGAAAATGTTCCATGCAGAGATGCTTTCTGAGCTACTGAACAATGGGAGAGATCAAGACATATAAGGATCAAGATAAAATTATAGCTTACCAAACTATAGAGACTTGATCAGTTGACTAAATCAAGAGGTCATCGATCTGAACTTTTCAACAAACTTAAACTTTGGGCATTTCCTCATCACTGAAGCCCTCTTATCTGACGGCTCGTAAATACGCTTTTCTAGCAATGTACAACTAACCTTGAATTTCATGATACCACCTCAGCCAACCCCCCACCCCCCCACTTCCAGACCCAGCTTCAAACCCTAACCCCCTCTTCCCCAAAACAGCTGTGGAGTAAATAGTTATCTTTGCCCAACCTAGTGTAACATCTCTCTCTCTCTCTCTCCACACACACACACACACACACACACACACACACACACACACACACACACACACACACACACACACACACACACACACACACACACACACACACACACACACACACACACACACACACACACACACACACATAGAAAGTGGTCAAATAGTTAGAGCTGTCTCAGATGTTTGTTCTCTCGGTGCTGCTGTAGGTTTATTGATTATCATTTGACAATGAATAAACAGAAATATCAGGTAACCATGCAACCAACATATCCAATTAGATGTTATTACTTGCCAATCTATTGCATTGAAACAATTGAGTATGAGTTAGGGTTGGGTTTGCTTGCTTGTTATGATAGTCAGTGTAATAGTTTGTCATATCAAAGTTCAAGTTGAATGGATAGCTGGGATTTACTGTAATAGTATCAGCTAAACCTGGCACATCGGCCAAGGGGTCATATTGCCCTCTCAGATTCTTCTGAGTGAACAACAGGGATATTTTGAGTTCCATGCTAATGATCTGTGATACCGTAGTAAGTTTGTAAAGTGCGTCCCTGTATTTGTAATTCAGTTGAAAATCATAAAAACCTTTAAAAAATATATATCTAAAGAGTCTAACTTGGATGAATAAATGTGAAATAAATTACATAAAAGCTATTTATTTAAAAAAAGGAATGACTATAACTAACTATATTAACTATCCCTGAGGTTGAACTTTGTCATGTCTGGGTATAATGGATAAAGTCAATTCAGACATTTTGATTGCTCTAATAACTTAAATTGTTTTGTTAAATCAAAAAGGTCTTCACTTTCTTATGACCTACATCCTTGGCAGGATTTTTATATATATATATATTTTTATAATTGATTACTGTAGACATTAACAAGGAAATAACCCCTCTGAACTCTCTAGGATATCAAACATATTCTCAAAACATTGTTGCTATGTAACTCATCTTGGTAAACAAATTGCCCCACTGAAGACATGTAAATCTTTGAGGTCTTTAATTTTGTTCATACAACATGTAAATCAACCTTTCACATGTACACTGTCATAGAGGCAAACAAAAACACACCTCATAATGCCACATTTCTTGTTTCATTCATTTCCGTGGGCGACAATAAAGATGTTAAAGTGTCTTTACTTATGATCCTTGTACCTCTTTATGGCTAATGAGCAGTAAACGAGGGAGGGGCGAGGCGTTGCAGACAGTGGTAGTTGATTAAAGTAAATGTACGCATATCAATACCTTAGTACCTCAGTAAATGGACTGCTACTAAGGACTACCACTAAGGACGGTGAAACATGGAGGAGCTCAAATTCAGAGGGCGGAAAAGGGAAGGGAGGCACAGGTATGTTTTAGTCATCTAAAATAAATAAATTCAGATGGAATGTGGGAATAATTTCAGGCAAAACTGTTAGGATTCACAGGGCCTGATCCTGAAAATAATTAGCTCTGTAGAAAAAAATGAAATTATTCCATGAATTGAAAATATTCTACCTATACTGAAATCATACTAATTAGAGGTAATACAACATATCATGATACAACTATACCATGTCCAATGACATATATAATTGACCATTATTTGGACGGTAATGAGCATTTTGTTTTGAAGATATACACTGAGTGCGCAAAACATTAGGAACATGACACAGACTGACCAGGTGAATCCAGGTGAAAGCTATGATCCCTTATTGATGTCATTTGTTAAATCAAATCAAACTTTATTTGCCACATGCGCCGCATACAACAAGTGCAGACTTTACCGTGAAATGCTTACTTACAAGCCCTTAACCAACAGCGCAGTTCAAGAACAAGAAAATATTTACCAAGTAGGCTAAAATAAAAAGTAATAATAAAAAGTAACACAATAACAATAACAATAACGGGCGAAGTGACTATGCATAGGAAACAAATCCACTTCAATCAGTGTAGATGAAGGGGAGGAGATGGGTTAAAGAATGATTTTTAAGCCTTGAGACTGTGTGTGTGCCATTCAGAGGGTGAATGGGCAAGACAAAATATTTAAGTGAACTGGCGAACTGGTTTGAGTGTGTCAAGAACTGCAATGCTGCTGGGTTTTTCACAACCAACAGCTGTGTGCATCAAGAATGGTCTACCAACTCGTGTGAATTCAACTCGTGTGAATTCAATTTGAAATCCACAACAAATTTCACCATGTCATTGGATTTAGGTTGCAAGTTGGGTGAAAAACAGACAAAAATGTCTTACGCTGATGACTTTTTGCAAATCCATGTTCCATGTTGATTCAACCTCATCACATTTATTGTTGTTTTTGTTGTTGAAATGACGTGGAACCAGTTTTTGAAGGAAGCAAGGTTTAATTCCTTCCCAAATGCTTCTTATGACATTTTGTTCTGATAAGCATATCAATAGGAATGAAAAAACAAAGACATCTGACAATGTATAATTCATTACTACATTATGCTTACAATAAGTTTTTTGAGACTCATTCAAACGAGCATGACAGATGATTTGCAATACATTCATGTTTTAGGGTGAATAATAGCCTACAAATATAGGTGTAAGGCTTATGATCAGGCCTATGTTATAGGTGGCCAGGTTGAGAATCACTAAGCTACATCATAATCAACAGTCTATTCAGATTAATTATTTGACACAAGATTATCAACATTTGGTTCCCTCTTCAAATCAGTTTCTTTCAGTAAGCCTGGTAGAGATGACACTTAGCCCACAAAGCTTGTATAAGCAATAGTTTATTTAAGGTTAATATAATGGATAATGGTCTTATCTTAATTAGGGTGATTCAACTTGTAGGGATGGTCACAATTGGGTTGGGTGTGTTTGGATGTTTCAAAGCCAAAGCTCATTAGATATATGTAGACTGGGGTATGCAGTTGTCAGTATCTACTGTACCCCATCAACAGTCCCATTTCCAATGATTCAATAGTGCCTAATATATTGTCATCTTTGCCTGCCACACACTTAAAAAAGGATGTTGTTTAATGCCACTTGTGACTCACTTGTGCCACTGGATTTCCTTTAATATGACATATCTTCAAGTTAGATATTAAAGTAACAGTTTTATAAAGGGTTTATAAAGAATACCAGTTCACGTTTTAAGGATGGTTTATGAACCAGTAAAAACAGTTTTAACTAAATGTTTGGAATTGTTTTCGATACTGTCACAGGGACACCTGGGATCCATTCCAGTTGAATCCCATTGGTGCTGAGAAAGAGGAGAAGAGAAGATGCTTTGAGTTGTTCCAGCACCTGGTGGCAGGGTTCGTGGGGATAATGGTCCTGTCCAGTGCTGTCATCAGCAAGGTGGGCCACAATTAGGGACCAGCACCCTGAACCTGGCAACTACTGGATCAACACATTCAAGCATAATACCTCCTGTGATGTCATCTTATAATCATATTTTAAAGGAATAGTTCACCCAAATTACAAAATAACACATTGGTTTCCTTATCCTGTAATCCGTCTATGGATAAAGTATGGTAGCAATACATGATTTGGCTTAGTTTCCCTGGCACTGTTTCCATATGCTAACGTTTTAGCATTTGCGGCAGAAATCCCATTTAAGTAATGGGACAGATATTAGCATTTTATCACACATCACGTCCAAATTTCTGTCCCATGACTTGAATGATTTAATGGGATTTGTGCCACAAATGTAAAATGTTAGCATGTGGAACAGTGCCAGGGAAATTAAAACAAATCATGGATTGTTGTCAGACATCTACCTTGTCCGTAGAATGCTTACATAGACTGCTTACAGGGTAAGGAAACCAATATGTAATTGTGTAATTTGGGTAAACTATCCCTTTAATGTATATCAAATCCATACCATATCAGATACAATGCCTTCGGGAAAGTATTCAGGCCCTTGACTTCCTCCACATTTTGTTACGTTACAGCCATATTCTAAAATGGATTAAACATATTTTTTTCTCAGTAATCTACACACAATACCCCATAATGGCAAAGCAAAAACAGTTTTATCTACATTTTTGCAACAAAAACAGAAAAAAATATTTACAGAAGTATTCAGACCCTTTGCTATGAGACTCAAAATTGAGCTCAGGTGCATTCTGTTTCCATTGATAATCCTTGAGATGTTTTTACAATTTAATTTGTCAGAGAGGTGACCAAGAACCCAATGGTAACTCAGACAAAGCTCTATAATTCCTCTGTGGAGATGGGAGAAGGACAACCATCTCTGTAGCACAATCAGGCGTTTATGGTAGAGTGGCCAGACAGAAGCCACTCCTCAGCAAAAGGCACATGACAGCCTTCTTGGAGTTTGCCAAAAGGCACATAAAGGCTCTCAGACCATGAGAAACAAGATTATTTGGTCTGATGAAAACACGATTGAACTCTTTGGCCTGAATGTCAAGCGCCACATCAGGAAGAAACTTGGCACCATCCCTACGCTGAAGCATGGTGGTGGCAGCGTCATGCTGTGGGGATGTTTTTCAGCAGCAGGGACTGGGAGACCAGTCAGGATCGAGGGAAAGATGAACGGAGCAAAGTACAGCAAGATCCTTGATGAAAATCTGCTCCAGTGCACTCAGGAACTCAGACTGGGGCGAAGATTCACCTTCCAACAGGACAACGACCCTAAGCATACAGCTAACACAATGTAGGAGTGGCTTCGGTACAAGTCTTTGTACTGAATGTCCTTGAGTGGCCCATCCAGAGCCTGGACTAGAACTTGATTGATCTCTGGAGAGACCTGAAAATAGCTGTGCAGCAACATTCTTCATCCAACCTAACAGAGCTTGAGAGGATCTGCGGAGAAGAATGGGAGAAACTCCCCAAATACAGGTGTGCCAAGCTTATAGCGTCATACCCAAGAAGTCTTGATGCTGTAATCACTGCCATAGGTGCTTCAATACTGAGCAAAGGGTCTGAATACTTATGTAAATGTGATTTTTAAAAAACAACATTTTTATAAACTAGCAAACATTTCTAAAAACCTGTTTTTGCTTTGTCATTATGGGGTATTATGGGGTATTAAAACATTGTATGGTCAGATTTTGATTTCACTGCTAAGGCAGATGACGATGAAAAAAACAATTGTAAGGCATAGAGAGACACTTGATATTGGCCTTATTGTATTTTGTCCTCCAAGCCTTTTTTTCTGCTGCATGCCATTGGTTTGGGGTGGTGGCTTGTAAGATCTACTCAAAACGATTCGCCTTCCCTGTCTGCTTCACTGGGCCCACTGTTCCCTTACCCACATCAGCATTGATTAATACTTTACAAGGGAAGTGGTATGGGTTCTATATGCGACAAAACTCATGACTGTCTTTAATGAGAGGGTATATATAAATATGTTATGTCTATATTTTTTTATTTTACCTTTATTTAACTAGGCAAGTCAGTTAAGAACAAATTCTTATTTTCAATGATGGCCTAGGAACAGTGGGTTAACTGCCTGTTCAGGGGCAGAACGACAGATTTGTACCTTGTCAGCTCGTTTCCATGTTTCCATTGACAGAAGTGATACTAATTAAAGCCTCTTGTACGTTTCCCCTTACCATCTCAGCTGGTATTGCCATCTCCATGGGCAAATGTGGAGCAAGGGAATTTATGACATGACTGTACCCTAGACACTTTGTACTCTCCTATCTGTTCTTCTCTCTAACATGTACACTGCAAACATTCTCCTTGTGAAGTCAAAATACTATGAAGGAAATGTTCACACTCACTATGTAGTTTCAGGGTTGAGTAAGTTACTTTCTAAATGTAATCCTTTACAGTTACCAGTTACCTGTCCAAAATTGTTATCAGTAATATAACTTTTGGATTACCCAAACTCAGTAACATAATCTGATTACATTCATTTACTTTTCGATTACTTTCCCCTTATGAGGCTTTAGAAGAAGACAAATAGAGCCCAACGCATTTGATGTGTCATCATAGTGGTCTCTGACTTGTGGTCAGACTCATTTGTTTCAGTGCTGAATTTAATGTCATTGAGAAAACAGAAAGGTGTCATAATGTATTTTTGCCTATGCCCTTTCTGAATTTAAAAGTAATCCAAGAAAAAAATCATTTTTTATTTTTTATTTTATTTTTTAAGTATATGTAATGTGATTACAATATTTTTGATAGTAACATAATTGATTCCAGTATTATTATTTTTTAAATCTGATTACATGTAACTGATTACATGTAATCAGCTATTACCCAACCCTGTGTAGATCAGTGTCTAAATTAATTAATTCAGTCACCTTTGATTTTATAATATAAAAAGTCTGATGCCAGTTGTGTTTACATCCAATCTGCAGGGCTCTCTGCTCGTTCTATCCACGCTCTCAAGCCCCACATCAACTAGGACTCCCAAGGAAAGACAATACTACGTGCTCATGCTGGTGTGCTCTTTGGTGGTGCCCAACCTGCTCGTGTTCCTCAAGTCACTGTGGAAATGCGCTTTCAAGAACTTTGTTCCGCCAAACATGAGAACTATGGGAATTGTAAGTTGACACTGTGAAATACTACACAATTTGACTCCTTGGTGATCTTTGTAACTCTTAATTGCTCCTTGAATTGCTTGCTGTCAATACAAATTGAAATCTATATCTTTCAGGTGTGTGGCATTGAATGCTTGGTGTCTCTTGGGACCTCCATCCTGGTGCTGGTAGTGATGCCCCAGTTTGATGTACTCACAAACCTGTTCATCTCTGGGGGAGTCTGCATGCTTTCCTCTGTCCTCCAGATAGCATTTCGCCTGCAGAGAGAGAACTGGAAGATCATCTTCCCCATTTGTTCTCTTATGCTTGTCCTGACTGGCTACTTTCTCCTTGGGGCAGACTATTACGTTCGAGTATCCTCTTTTGTATCAGGCCAGGAAGATGACTGTTATTGGTATGTTGGCATTGCAGTTTTTGCATCCTTTTTGGTTTCTCTGACCTGGTGGGAAAACCCAGTGCAGGCGAGCAACAACATGCAAGAAATGCTGACTGAGTTGGACACCTTCAGAGACTTTGTGTTTGTGATATCCAGCCTCTTAAGGATAGTAGTCATTGCTGCTGTGTACCTCATCTACCACGTGTTGATACAGGAAAACATTGTATGGTCAGATTTTGATTTCACTGCTAAGGCAGATGACGATGAAAATACAATTGCAAGGCATAGAGAGACACTTGATATTGGTCTTATTCTCCTTTTCCTCCAAGCCTTTTTCTCTGCTGCATGCCATTGGTTTGGGGTGGTGGCTTGTAAGATCCACTCTGTGCGAATGAGCTTCGCCTTCCCTGTCTGCTTCACTGGGCCTGCCGTTCTTATCCTCGGGATGATCCTTTTCCTAACGCAATCTGAAGACCTAGCTGGGGCCGACACAACTTCTATCACAAACTTTTGCTCGAGCCTAGTTGAACTAAGCACAAAGAACACTAGCACAGTTGTGATGCTGGAGATCACCAAGAGCATCTGCAGGACTTCTTTGAGCAGCCATTACTGGACCTGGCCTTTCTCCCTACTTGCGCTGGAGGGGATTTGCATGTGGCTCGGGCTCATCACATGCACCTACTACGTGTGGAACTTCAGGGTCCAGAGGATTGAGCGCACAACTGAGCTGTTTGTGCGACGCCTATACGAGTCTGCCTTCATCGACCTGTCTCTGCTTCTGAACACCAAGATGAAGGTTGTACGAACGAGGAACCAAGAGAGGCAAGATTCTGCTATTTAATTGATTAAGTCCATGTGGTCCAATACTTCACATTGCAACAGTGCAAATAGACGTATTGTTTAGTTTTACCGACAGTGTACTATAAAACACAGAGACTCAGTGGAATTGTGCTGAAATATACTCTCTGACAATAACATGATTAGAAACAGTTCTCTCTCCCCATCCACCCAAACAAGTTCTCACACTTTCCCAATGTTTTTCATTTTACAGTAGTGTTGTTGATGACGTGGAAAATTGTGTCATTTACCTCTGTGCAACAATGTGGCATGAGACCTATGATGAGATGTTGAAGATCCTGACATCCATGTTCAGGTAAAGCAGAGGCCTCTTGTATACAACACAAAACAATGGCCCCGTACACACTGAAGTTGTATAACTCATGAAGCCTTTTGGCACAAACACATTTGGCACAAACGGTTGTGATACAACAGAGAGTTTCTCTGAACAAAAATAAGTACACAAGAGTTGTTGTGACACTGTAAAATGTTTGTGTAAACATGTTTCTACAGACAAACTCTTTGTTGTATCACAAGATATAATTTGTATCACAAACATTGTGTAAAATGCATTTCATATCAGGGGCCAAAAGACTTTCAGAAAATAGAACGAATGATAAGGAGGCGATCATAATGTTAAGCCGAAAAATCGGACTTTATGTAATCATATGTGTCTTGATGGTTTCAGGTTGGACCGGTACAGAGGTGACCCAAAAGAGGAACATAAAGATGTTTTTGACTTTGAATGCCACATATTTGTAGATGACGCATTCATGATAGAAAAGGAGACAGGCAAAAAGTTTGTCAACGAATATGTGACCGATCTCATTCATGTGGTCATAGAGGTATACAGGTAAGTTGATATTTTGTTTTTATTTGCTCTTTGTTCCATATAACAGAACCAATAGAGTCAATTAATGAGCACAAGAACGCATAATGACGCAATGACTGCAAACTGTATTATAATGAATCTTGAATGTTTGTGTATTTCAGGGTATTCACCAATAAGGAGCCTGATGATGTGTCAATTATTGAGACTCCATATGGTGGGCGATTAATGTTTGTGATGCCAGAGGGAAACATGCTGTATTTTCATCTGAAAGACAAACAGCTGATCCGAAACAAGAAGAGATGGTCACAGGTGGGTGGGATGATTTTCAATATTTAATATTTTCAATATTCCTATATGTTAACATACTTTAATTACATTTCTTGAAGAATATATGTATATCTTGCAATTGCTTTCTGGTTTTAGAATGGAAACACTTCAGGAAAATCTAATGTTTATAGGTTTGCATCTGACATGTCTTTCAGATCATGTACTTGTACTATCTGCTTGGGTGGAAAGGATACATTGTCAAGAATCCTCAAAAGATAACGGTATGTAATACATTTAATGCTAATTTAAATCAGTAGACAGCCATGGTGTACATGGTTTTCCTAAATTAATGTGTATGATATATTTTGTGGGTCTTGTACAGAGACAGAATAATCCTTGCCGTGCCAGTCTCATATCATTGGATGGGGAGAGTTTCCTGTTGCCACAGCATGACAATGACAGTAAGAGAAAACACATATCTGATGACAATACCTACATCATGGCTCTGGATGGGGATACAGACTTCCACCCCGCAGCTCTGATCTTACTGGTGGATCGACTTCGAAAGTACGGCAATGTGGGTGCTGCATGCGGAAGAATCCATCCAACAGGAATGGGTGAGTAAAGCATTACCAAATATTTAGGTGGTCCACTCAGACATTGCTATGTCTGGCATATACACTGAGTGTACAAAACATTAGGAACACCTGCTCTTCCATGACACAGACTGACCAGGTGAATCCAGGTGAAAGATATGATCCTAATTGACGTCACTTGTTAAATCCACTTCAATCACTGTAGATGAAGAGGAAAAAACAGGTAGAAGAAAGATTTTTAAGTCTTGAGACAATTGTAGCATGGATTGTGTATGTGTGTCATTTAGAGGGTGAATGGGCAAGACAAAAGATTTAACGTGCATTTGTATTCTATTGTAGGTCCAATGGTGTGGTATCAGAAATTTGAGTACGCTGTTGGTCACTGGCTCCAGAAAACAGCTGAGCACGTTTTTGGTTCAGTCCTCTGCAGTCCTGGATGCTTCAGCTTGTTCAGGGGATCAGCTCTGATGGATGACAATGTGCTCAAGAGATATACCACCACTGCAACTAGAGCCTCTGAGTACGTTCAATATGATCAAGGTGACTATTTTCTTATTCTCTCATCAACAACACTTGATTGTCGATATCAGCCTTTACACAGGTGTTCATAGAAAGTATTATTATCACAGTTCCTTGAACTATCTCTGTTGGCTTCAGTCGACCAAGGGTGCCGTACATATTTGCAAGCTGATTAAGTGTTCCCTAAAGATAATCATTATGGTGCGCACCTGTCCTAGGACCTGATTCGTACGTTGACTTTCATGTATCTTCCTTCTTCCTGCTGGCCAGGTGAGGACCGCTGGCTGTGCACCCTGCTCCTCCAGCAGGGCTGGAGAGTGGAGTATAACGCTGCATCAGACGCCTACACCAACTCCCCTCAGGAGTTCAAAGAGTTCTATAACCAGAGGCGTCGCTGGGGGCCCTCCACTCTAGCCAACACCCTGGACCTCCTGCATAGCGGCAATGAGACAGTCAAGAGGAACTCTTCTATCTCCAGGCTCTACATCTTCTACCAGATATTCACTGTCAGCTCCTCCATTCTTGGCCCTGCCTCCGTTTCTCTGATGATTGCAGGTGGGCACCAATCTCACATTGTACTTGTTTGGTTATTTCTTGGAAATTGATGTTTATGAATGCTGATTATACTGTATGACCTAGAATAACTAGAGCTGTGGTTAAAGCAGATGTACCACTTACTCCCTTAACTGGTGCGTCAATCTACATTATGTAACAAAAAAATACCCGTCAAAATCTGTCAGCTTAAACTAGAGATGTTTTTTTTTGCATTGAATGCGTCTAAATCCACCGCATCCGCCAGTGTCGCACCTCCGCACCTGCAGTTTGACCTACAAACTATTATAACCACTCTATGGAAAGGGACACTCTCACAAACATTTATGAATGTGTTATTCAATGCGTTTCTATGGGCTTTAGTAGTAAATGCCAAAATCAATATTAAATTATCCATAGTATGACCATCTTAAAACAATCCATATGTCAGCTTAACACCCCCCAACATCTTACACTCTAAACAATTAGTAAAGTATAGTTTTAGGGCACAGGGCTAAAAGTATAACCATAAAGTATGTCTACCCATCAGTTAAACCAGGGGTTTTCAAACTGTGGTCCGCGGAGGTACTGCAGGGGTCTGCGATTTAGTTTTTATGTTAGAAAAAACATTTGGGGGGCATTTTGTGAAAAAAACAAACATTTTATGAACATCGCTAGCTGCAACAGAATATCACCTTAGATACCATTTTTACGTCTGCGTCCAGCATGAAGGAAGTTAGTTTCACGAGGAGGTAGTTTCATGAGCCAATGCTAACTAGCATTAGCGCAATGAACAGTTAACATGCTAGCTGTTCCTGTCCATCGAACTCTGGGGAAGTAGATAAAATGCTTCATTGCCAAAATCTCAAACTACCCCTTTAATATGGAGGTAATTACACTCATTGGAGTTAATTACTGATATAGAAAATTACATTTTGGGATGGAAAAAAAGTTTCAGTGTTAACTTAGGTGACCAAAAACAAATAGAAAGCATCCAGAAAAGATATTGAACTATACATATTTTTTAAATAATACCAACTTTGAGAACTAACAATCAAACACAGTCAGACAGTTAGGTAGAATATAATTTTTTTTAAACCGGGCATTCAGGACACATGACCATTGATTTTGTTATAATGCTTGAGCAGAGGAACACAACATTAGCCATGGCAAAATGCATAGAATTGCAGCTTTAGAACTGCAATATTTTCTCTTAGCTCCATGAAATAATTTGTAGAATTGCAGAAAATGTGCTTAACAAAAGCAAAATGTTTCCTATGCCGCCAAGATACCTTTCTAGCTAATAGACTATGTTAGACTTTACACTTCCTCTTCCAATGAACAGTGGGGAAGTCAAACTAAAAGAAACTGCCTCCCAAATCTATTCAATTTATTTACTTTTTTTTGTTGCTAATTTATGATGGGGGTCACTGGGTCCCATGTTTGCCTGGTCAGGGGTCCCTGGGCAAAACAAGTTTGAAAACCCATGAGTTTGTCACGCCCTGACCATAGAGAGCCCTTGGTTCTATATGGTGTTGTATGTCAGGGCGTAACTAGGGGGTGTTCTAGTCGATTTATTTCTATGTTTGGGATTGAGTATGGTTCCCAATTAGAGGCAGCTGATTATCGTTGTCTCTAATTGGGGATCATACTTAAGGTGTCCCTGTTCCCACCTGCTTTTGTGGGATATAGTTTGTGTTTGTTGCACCACGGAAGTCACGTTTCGTTGCTTGTTTATTGTTTTGTTGAGAAGTTCTCACTTAATAAAAGGATGTGGAACTCAAATCATGCTGCGCCTTGGTCTGTCCATTATCACGAGCGTGACAGAGTTACAGTATACAGTGCGGTGAAAAAGCTTTTGCCCCCTTTCTGATTTTCTCTATTTTTGTTTATGTTTGACACTGAATGTCCACCAAAACCTAATATTAGATAAAGGGTACCTGAGTTTACAAATAACAAAAAAAATGGATATTAATTTTATTTATTTAACTAACAAAGTTATGCAACACTCAAAAGGTTGACTCAAGTTTGCCAAAAAGAAGCTGGAATGATGATCATCAAGACTCTTGGAAGAATGTTCTATGGACAGATGAGTCAAAAGTATAACCTTTTGGATGACATCAGTCCCATTATGCCTGGCAAAACCCCAAAACTCCATTCCACAGTAAGAACCTTATATAAACAGTCAAGCATGGCGGTGGTAGTGTGATGGTTTGGGAATACTTTGCTGCCTTAGGACCTGGATGAGTTGCCTTAGTAGAAGGAACCATGAATTCTGCTCTGTATCAGAACTCTACAGGAGAATGTCAGGTCATCCATCTGTGAGTTGAAGCTGAAGCGCAGCTGGAAGACAATGCAGCATCAAGACAATGATCCAAAACACACAATCAAGTTACATGAAAATGGCTAAAAAGCAACACATTTGAAGTTTTGGAATGGCCTAGTCAAAGTCCAGACCTAATCCCAGTTGACATGTTGTGGCAGGACTTGAAACGAGCAGTTCATGCTTGAAAACCCACAAATGTCGCTGAGTTAAAGCAGTTCTGCATGGGACAAAATGGGAAGGGTGGGACAAATTTACTGATCAACAACCACAGGAAGCGTTTGGTTGGAGTCATTGCAGCTAAAGGTGGCACAACCAGTTATTGAGTGTAACGGGGAAATGACTTTATCACACGGGCATTCGGTGTTGTATAACTTTGTTTATGAAATAAATTAAATACGTGTTTCATTGTTGTGTTATTAGTTTACTCAGGTACCCTTTACATAATAATAGGTTTTGGTTGAAGATCTGATAACATTCCGTATCAAAAATATGCAAAAGCAGAGAAAATAGAAAGGGGGCAAATACTTTTTCACAGCACTATATTACTTTGGCTTTGGTTCAATAAAACCATAAAAGTAATGTGGAGAAGATGAGTTCAAATGGTATTGTTCTTATATGCTAGGATATACAGATCTCCATTCCAGGAAGTATTCACCCTTTTTCTGTCTTTCTTTTAGGTGCTTTCCAGTTTGTGTTCCAAATTGAAGGAACCCTGTCCATAATCATAGCAGTCATCCCACCTATTTTCTACATGTTAATTTGCTTTTTGGCAAAACCAAACGCCCAGATCATCATTGCAGCCATTATGAGTGTGTTATATGCCTTTCTGATGTTAGCATCATTCTTCGCCATCATCGGTAAGCTTTGGCAATGACTTTTCACTACATACCACAAGTTGTTTATGCAAAGATAGAGGCTACTGCTGATCTTTTAAAGGGTGGGGGCTGGTGATAAATAAAATGTTATTGCCTGTCCCATCATCATAACTATTTCTATATTTTTACATTGTTGGTTAACCTATCATCAATATGCCACAGGTAGACTTTGTTCTAGTTTCTTTTCACCCAAACATACTGTATGACATTGAGCTGTATTTAGTCTCTCATGACAGCCTAAGTAACTGATTTAGTTCTGGGTTCTGAGATTAAGCTGTAGTTTACCACTAACTCTTACATCACTATTGTTGATTGCTGCCAAGTCAGACTGTTACGAGTCACATTTAATTTCATTCGTTCCCCAGGTGACATGGCTATGCAGGGCACATTTATCACCCCAACTGGCCTCTTCCTGGTGTCAATGGCTGTCATGTACCTGGTAACTGCCATCCTTCATCCCCAGGAGTTCAGCATGATCATCTATGGTCTGATGTACTTCATCTGTATCCCCAGTGGTTATCTCTTGCTCACAATCTACTCGCTGGTGAACATGCACATTGTCACATGGGGCACCCGAGAGACAAACAAGGAAAAAGAAGAAAAGATGACCCAGAATGTTCTCTGTGATCACAACTGCAAACTCTGCTGTTGGGATATGAAACTACAAGTTACTCAAGAGACCGATAACTTGCTACTCCAGCAACTCCAGCAGGCAGTCAATCCAAACACGCAAGTCACCGAACAGGTGGTGAAAGAACAACAGGCCAACACTAAGAAAGAGATAAATAATGCACTGAATAAAGAAAACAACAAGGGAATACTTTCAAAGTCTTCAGACAGCAAATTGCCCAAGAAAGACAGCGACTCAAAATCTGATACAAGGCATGCACAAAATATTTCAAAGGTCCAAAGGATCTTGCTCATTATACTGTTTAATGCAAACTTTTATCAAATGAAGTGCTATATCTGTTGTAACTATTCATAATCTTTTTCACAGCAGTGATGACAGTGTTGACAGCATTCCTAAAAAGGAGAGTGCTTATTCCAGCATTGAAGATGACAATGAAGATGATGATAATATGCTTTATGATGGTTCGCTTTATAGTGGCTTCACCGAGGAAGAAAGAGAAATACTACCTCAAAGTGGTAGGTGTTTCAGTACATGAAAGTCTAATCGTTACCATCCATTTGCTAACCTGCTTCTTGCTAACCCTTTTGAATTGAAAGCACTTAATCTTACAGTACAGAAATGACTAGGCATTTATTGAAACGTTACATGGTAAAATTGTAGTTACATCATAATAACCAATGAATTAAAAACATTTAATTAAATCAAGTACCTCAAGCCACCATCTGGTATCAAAGTACCCACTGATTTCCTACATACAATACCAGGTAAATAACAATAGAAACATCCTGTGAAATAATGTGCAACCTGTAGACATGATTATTGATAAAGGATCACATCAATTAAAGAGTATAGCTGTAACCTCTAACGTACAAAAAGTCAGTATGTAACTGCAAGTTGAATTATACTCAACAGCACCCTCATCTCTACACAACTTTCTTTCAATAGATTGGGTTCAGCCTGTCAAGGAAGAGTTCCTGAAGAAATTGACCTACGCCAACATGAAAAGGAACCTTCAGGAGCAGATCCGCTACACCCTGAGGAACAAGAACCAGGAAGATGTGTGTGAAGAGCTGGTGATGATGCTAACCGACACAGTGAACGGAGAGCTGAAGGACAAGGTGGGACCAGAGGATGTGCTGAGCGACAGCCAGCTAGAAGAGCTGCAGTACGCCCTTAACGAGGCCGCCAGGAGGATCCTAAAAACCAACCGCATGGAGAGGCTGGAGAGGAGGGTAAAAAGAGCCATAGAGAAGACCCTCATTGCCCCACAGGTGGAGAAACTGACTGAGGTATTTGCTTGAGTGCCACATACCATTCATATTGTAATTATATGTTATATTGTATCGCCTGGTGTCTTATCAATGCAGCTCCAGGCATTGTTTTCTCTACATATTTGGCCTGGGATGGACTTCAGCAACAAGTAGATTCAGTACTCTATAACCACCCTTCAAATTATAATCTGAATCAGGGGCGGCTTGGTCCATTTTTAGCCCAGTGTGCCTGTCTAACCTGGGTTTTTAGCGCAAAATTATAAATATCTGGCTAATAATGGGGCCCTCAAGGAAAATAATCGTTATAAATGCCAGGGCTAATTTCTGGTCCGAGTCCGCCCCTGACCTGAATAATAGACAGTGTTGCGCAACAACGCGTTTGTCCTCATCCTAGGTAGGGATTATGAGTATTACAAATGGGCAAATATAGCTACCATGTTTCCCTATGTATTTTGGCAGGAAGAACATGACTTTTGGAAGAAACTGCTTGAGAGATACCTTGCACCAATTGTTGATGATAAAGCACATAAAGAGGAAGTGACAAGGGAACTGAAGTCACTACGGAACAAGGTGGGCTTTTATATTAATTTCTTCTAAATCCATCTATTTGTTTACTCACATGGCTTGTAGAATGATGATATTTTTGCTGTTTTACAGGCAGTGTTTCTGTATTTCATCGTCAACGTTTTGTGGATTGTGGCCACCTTCTTTTTACAAGCCATTGGAAATGATGTGATTAGTATCAAGATTGAAAAAATCTGGCCAAACGGCACATCATCTGGAGAATACCTGAAGGTGGAGCCTCTCAGTCTGATGTTCCTCTTGTCATTTGCTGTGCTTCTAGTGGTGCAGTTCCTGGCTATGCTTTACCACAGGTGGGCAAACATTTCTCAAACACAATATGATACATGATATATCAACATAACACCACCTTCCAAACATGCATAAGACAGACATTTTCAAATAAAAGAGAGAAAGACTAATAGAATACGATTACAACCTCAAACTAAACTGTGCGGTTTCTCCTTTCAGAGTATATACTCTTATCCATGTAGTGTCGTACAGAAGCACAGAAAAAGACTACATTCCCAGAGATGAGGTGAGTGACCTGTTAATCCAAACAATAGGAATAAAGTGTACTTGATCATTATGCACTTTAGTAGACAATGAATCCTTTGCGTAAGTATGGTGCAAATATATCTAATAGGTGAATAAATTATTTCCTAGACCTAAATTATTTCCTAAATATTGTGCAGACCTAAAATGCTTGTTGTTGATCATTTTAATTATCTCCATTGTTTGTGCAGGAGGACGAGGAGGGGCTGATTCTTGAGAACCAGATAGCCAACGGCCTTGTGATAACCAGTGATGACTTGTGAAGCAGGCTTTTTTGGAGGCGACGTAAAAACAATTTTTTTTACCAAGTGTTCCATCAATAAAAAGGGTGACTTTGTGAAGTGTATTGCACCTTTATGCGTAAACATAATTCAGATATACCTAGCAGGGAAAGCTTATGATACTGCAGCAGTGAAATAAGAAATGGTTTACTCAGATTAAAGTGGTTGTCCAATGCCGCAGTAAAAAATTAACTATCTATTGAATAACAGTGAGTGATAAGATGTGTATTGAAAATAATTGTAATTCAGACAGATTGTAATTACTAACTGGGAAACAAGACAGTATTACGATCAGACAATAAATAAAATCATTAAAAACACATACATACTTTCTACTAATACACAAACCTCAATTTTTGAAGGGAAAATGACCATTTCTAAATGTATTGCACTGAACCTATCCAACTGAAGAAAAGCCTGACCATAAAAGGCCGGTTCTTGATAAAAATAAATAAATAAAAAGTGGGTTTTGCAATTTTCATACATTGTAACATTTTAGGTAATTTTACTAGTATTTATACTGCTATGTTTATGATGTAAATGTGTGACTGCTTATGCTAAACGCAAATAAACAAATGAATATTTTTAACAGATTACGAGTCATAACATTCAATGGCCACTGCATGCATCTATAAGGAGATATGTCTAGCTACTTCACCTCAAGTATCATTACTAAAATTAACAAGACATTTAAAATAAAAAGCACGATGAGAGCAAGATACAACTTCAAAAAGACATTGCAGTACACATAACTAAGGCAGAATGTTCACTGATGTCTTTCATCAAGGTCATTCAGAATGCAGCCTTCCTGGAAGAGTTCTCAGTCTTCATGAAGGTAAAAGTTAAATCAGCCACTCAATGGATATCAGACAATTTATTAGATATTATGAGCGTGTAGTTTGATCAGTGTAAGAGGAAGTTTCATTTATGGGAAATAGATAACGGTTTATTCATTATCTTCAGAAATAACACTGCCATGGCAACAACAGAGTACCACTTGTATTGCCTGTACATTCTGATAAAGATTGTTATTGGTAGCTAATACATTTACCAAAATGAGGTCGTAACCTTGAGTGCATGTGTCACAGACCATCTCTTTAAAAGACATCTGTAAAAGGGCCTCTACAGACTCCATTTCATAAGTTTGTGCATGATACATGGTGCAAAATCAATCCATTCATTGACCTTATATACCTGAAGAAACAGACATGGTGGTCTTCAACATTAAACTTAATTAACAATTTTTAAGTTTAAACTTAAGAATTTTACATAGGTATGCAATAACATAAAATTGCCATACATACAGCCAAACAATGCTGGTTTCTAATTAAACTAAATATTCTGCAATTCCACCCCTAAGATGACTTCCTCTCCATGCTGGAAAGAAGCGGAAAAAAATCCATCAGAATTACTATAGATACACATTCTGTAGAATAGCATTAAGTCTTAAATTATAACCAATGACTATGATTCAATATCTTGAAGTCAGAAGTTTACATACACTTTGGTTGGAGCCATTAAAACTAATTTTTCAACCACTCCACAAATTTCTTGTTAACAAACTTTAGTTTTGGCAAGTCGGTTAGGATATCTACTTTGTGCATGACACAAGTAATTTTGTTACAGAGATTATTTCACTTATAATTCATTGTATCACAACTCCAGTGGGTCAACAGTTTACATACACGAAGTTGACTGTGCCTTTTAACAGCGTGGAAAATTCCAGAAAATTATGTCAATTAGCCTATTAGAAGCTTCTAAAGCCATGACATAATTTGAGTCAATTGGAGGTGTACCTGTGGATGTACTTCAAGGCCTACCATCAAACTCTTTGCTTGACATCATGGGAAAATCAAAAGAAATCCCCGAAAAATTGTAGACCTCCACAAGTCTGATTCATCCTTGGGAGCAATTTTCAAACGCCTGAAGGTGCCACGTTCATCTGTACAAACAATAGTACGCAAGTATAAACACCATGGGATCACGCAGCCATCATACCACTCAGGAAGGAGACACGTTCTGTCTCCTAGAGATGAACGTACTCTGGTGCAAAAACTGCAAATCAATCCCAGAACAACAGCAAGGTACTTGTGAAGATGCTGGAGGAAACAGGTACAAAAGTATCTATATCCACAGTAAAACGAGTCCTATATCGACATAACCTAAAAGGGCAAGGAAGAAGCCACTGCTCCAAAACCGCCATAAAAAAGCCAGACTACCGTTTGCAACTGCACATGGGGACAAAGATCATACGTTTTGGAGAAATGTCCCCAGGTCTGATGAAACAAAAATAGAACTGTTTGGCCATAATGACCAGCGTTATGTTTTGAGGAAAAAGGGGGAGGCTTGCAAGCCAAAGAACACCATCTCAACTGTGAAGCACGGGGGTGGCAGCATCTTGTTGTGGGGGTGCTTTGCTGCAGGAGGGACTGGTGCACTTCATGAGGCGGGACAATTATGTGGATATATTGAAGCAACATCTCAAGACCAAGTTAAAGCTTGGTCACAAATGGGTCTTCCAAATGGACAATGACCCCAAGGATACTTCTAAAGTTGTGGCAAAATTTGCTTAAGGACAGCAAAGTCGAGGTATTGAAGTGGCCATCACAAAGCCTTGACCTTAATCCTATAGAACATTTGTGGGAGGAACTGAAAAAGAGTGTGCGAGCAAGGAGGACTACAAACCGGTCTCAGTTACACCAGCTCTGTCAGGAGGAATGGGCCAAAAATTCACCCAACTTATTGTGGGAAACTTGTGGAAGGCTACCCGAAACGTTTGACTCAATTTAAAGGCAATGCTACCAAATACTAATTGAGTGTGTATGTAAACTTCTGACCCACTGGGAATGTGATGAAAGAAATAAAAGCTGAAATAAATCACTCCTGTTATTCTGACATTTCACATTCTTAAAATAAAGTAGTGATCCTCGCTGACCTAAGACAGGGAATTTTTACTAGGATTAAATGTCAGGAATTGTGAAAAACTGAGTTCAAACGTATTTGGCTAAGGTGTATGTAAACTTCCAACATCAATTGTACATCAAACTTTGTGACCTTTTGCCACATTTCAGGCTTCAAACATAAAGATATAAAACTATTTTTTTGTGAAGAAACAACAAGTGGGACACAATCATGAAGTGGAACGACATTTATTGGATATTTCAAACTTTTACAAATCAAAAACTGGGCGTGCAAAATTATTCAGCCCCCTTAAGTCAATACTTTGTAGCGCCACCTTTGGCTGCGATTACAGCTGTAAGTCGCTTGGGGTATGTCTCTATCAGTTTTGCACATCGAGAAACTGAAATTTTTTCCCATTCCTTCTAGCAAAACAGCTCGAGCTCAGTGAGGTTGGATGGAGAGCGTTTGTGAACAGCAGGTTTCAGTTCTTTCCACAGATTCTCGATTGGATTCAGGTCTGGACTTTGACTTGGCCATTCTAACACCTGGATATGTTTATTTTTGAACCATTCCATTGTAGATTTTGCTTTATGTTTTGGATCATTGTCTTGTTGGAAGACAAATCTCCGTCCCAGTCTCAGGTCTTTGCAGACTCCATCAGGTTTTCTTCCAGAATGGTCCTGTATTTGGCTCCATCCATCTTCCCATCAATTTTAACCATCTTCCCTGTCCCTGCTGAAGAAAAGCAGGCCCAAACCATGATGCTGCCACCACCATGTTTGACAGTGGGGATGGTGTGTTCAGGGTTATGAGCTGTGTTGCTTTTACGCCAAACATAACGTTTTGCATTGTTGCCAAAAAGTTCAATTTTGGTTTCATCTGACCAGAGCACCTTCTTCCACATGTTTGGTGTGTCTCCCAGGTGGCTTGTGGCAAACTTTAAAGGACACTTTTTATGGATATCTTTAAGAAATGGCTTTCTTCTTGCCACTCTTCCATAAAGGCCAGATTTGTGCACTATATGACTGATTGTTGTCCTATGGACAGAGTCTCCCACCTCAGCTGTAGATCTCTGCAGTTCATCCAGAGTGATCATGTGATCATGGGCCTCTTGGCTGCATCTCTGATCAGTCTTCTCCTTGTATGAGCTGAAAGTTTAGAGGGACGTCTTGGTAGATTTGCAGTGGTCTGATACTCCTTCCATTTCAATATTATCGCTTGCACAGTGCTCCTTGAGATGTTTAAACCTTGGGAAATCTTTTTGTATCCAAATCCGGCTTTACACTTCTTCACAACAGTATCTCGGACCTGCCTGGTGTGTTCCTTGTTCTTCATGATGCTCTCTGCGCTTTTAACGGACCTCTGAGACTATCACAGTGCAGGTGCATTTATACGGAGACTTGATTACACACAGGTGGATTGTATTTATCATCATTAGTCATTTAGGTCAACATTGGATCATTCAGAGATCCTCACTGAACTTCTGGAGAGAGTTTGCTGCACTGAAAGTAAAGGGGCTGAATAATTTTGCACGCCCAATTTTCCAGTTTTCGATTTGTTAAAAAAGTTTGAAATATCCAATAAATGTCATTCCACTTCATGATTGTGTCCCACTTGTTGTTGATTCTTCACAAAAAAATACAGTTTTATATCTTTATGTTTGAAGCCTGAAATGTGGCAAAAGGTCGCAAAGTTCAAGGGGGCCGAATACTTTCGCAAGGCACTGTATATATATATATATATATATTTTTAAAGAAGAGTGAAAGACAGACTGTAGTTAAGATGTTATCATGGATAAAATTAATGCCATAAAGTTCTGTGCTTCCATGTTGTACATGTTTTGTTAATTTGATGGTAACTTTCAACATGCTCTTGGATGGAGAAATCCCAAAAGATGTTTGGGCTTCAAGGCTGTAGCCTCCTTGAAATATCCGTCTATTATACCCTAACAAGTGCCACAAAGAACCATCTGAGCAGTGAATAAATCACATACAGCATCAGTCAGAACACACCTACTCATTCAAGGGTTTTTCTTAATTTTTATAAACTATTTTCTACATTGTAGAATAATAGTGAAGACATCAAAACTATGAAATAACACATAGGGAACCATGTAGTAACAAAACAAAAGTGTTAAACAAATCAAAATATATGTTATATTTGTGATTCTTCAATGCAGTCATCCTTTGCCGTGACAGCTTTGCACACGCTTGGCATTCTCTCAACCAGCTTCATGAGGTAGTCTCCTGGAATGCATTTCAATTAACAGGTGTACCTTCTTAAAAAGTTAATTTGTGGAATTTCTGTCCTTCTTAATGTCTGAGTCAATCAGTTGTTGTAACAAGGTATTGTTGATTTAATTGATTTAACTAGGCAAGTCAGTTAAGAACAAATTCTTATTTACAATGACGGCCAACCCCGGCCAAACCCTAACCGGGACGACACTGGGCCAATTATGCACTGCCCTATGGGATTTCAACCACAGCTGGTTGTGATAGAGCCTGGAATCGAACCAGGATCAGTTGTGACGCCTCTAGCACTGAGATGCAGTGCCTTAGACTGCTGCGCAACTCGGTAGGGTTGATATACAGAAGATGGCACTATTTGGTAAAAGACCCAAGTTAATATTATGGAAAGAACAGCTCAAAAAGAAAAGAAACAGACATCATTACTTTAAGACATTAATGTCAGTCAATGTAGAAAATTTCAAAAAAAGTTTCAAGTGCAGTGGCAAAAACCATGAAGCGCTATGATGATACCGGCTCTCATGAGGACCACCACAGGAAAGGAAGACCCAGAGATACCTCTGCTGCAGAGGATGAGTTCATTTGAGTTACCAGCCTCAGAAATCGGCAATTAACTGCACTTCAGATTGCAGCCCAAATAAATGCTTCAGAGTTCAAGTAACAGACACATCAACTGTTCAGAGGAGACTGCATGAATCAGGCCTTTATGATCAAATTGCCGCAAAGAAACCACTACTAAAGAACACTAATAAGAGACTTGCTTGGGCCAAGAAACACGAGCAATGGACATTAGACAGGTGGAAATCTGTCCTTTGGTCTGATGATTTTTGGTTCGAGCCGCCACGTCTGTGTGAGACATGGAGTAGGTGAACAGATGAATTCCGCATGTGTGGTTCCCACCGTGAAGCATGGAGGTGGTGGTGTGATGGTGCTTTGTTAGTGACACTGTCAGTGATTTATTTAGAATTCAAGGCACACTTAACCAGCATGGCTACAACAGCATTCTGCAACAATACACCATCCCATCTGATTTGCGCTTAGTGGGATTATCATTTGTTTTTCAACAGGTCAATAACCCAAAACACACCTCCATGCTGTGTAAAGGCTATTTAACCAAGAATGAGAGTGATGGGGTGCTGCATCAGATGACCTGGCCTCCACAATCACCCGACCTCAACCCAATTGAGATGGTTAGGGAGGAGTTGGAGTCAAGGAAAAGCAGCCAACAAGTGCTCAGCATATGTGGGAACTCCTTCAAGACTGTTGGTAAATCATTCCTCGTGAAGCTGGTTGAGAGAATGCCAAGACTGTGCAAAGCTGTCATCAAGGCAAAGGGTAGCTATTTGAAAAATCTCAAATATATTTTGAATTGTTTAACACTTTTTTGGGGGTTACTACATGATTCCATATGTGTTATTTCATAGTATTGATGTCTTCCAATATTACTATACAATGTTGAAAATAGTAAAAACAAAGAAAACCCTGTGAATGAGTATGTGTTCAAACATTTGACTGGTACAGTTTATTTTTTATTTTTTTTTAAACTAGGCAAGTCAGTTAAGAACAAATTCTGATTTACAATGATGGCATACACCGGTTAAAGCTGGACGACCCTGGGCCAATTGTGCGACACCCTATGTTTAGGTTGTTGTTGCATGGTGCTTTGTAACCAAATTGGAAAACTGGTATAAAACAAAAATGAGTTTGGCATTGAAATAAGCAACTCATGCAGTACAGTAAAATGTGAGCTTACTTGTATTTGATAAGTCGCGATCCTTGAATGAGCTGGGCTGTCTCATTGGTTAGGTGGCAAGCAAAGAGGAGCCAATTCCTTGGCTGAACTTTGTATGCAAACCTCATAAACAGGAGTGAGTAGCAGGTCAGAGCTGCCGGGCAGGGGGGGGGGGGGGACAACAACAAAGAACACTGAGTAAATAAGGACTTGAAACTTTATTCATATCTTTCAGACATCCTTATCAGGAAAAAAACTAAATGTTCTTGCCTCGTGTCAGACTGCAGGGAAGGATTGTTGAAGTTCAAAAAATAATGTTAACCCATTGGAATTCTACTTTATCAAAGCATGGAGTTATTCAACAAGCGTGAGACTGCTGCTGGTATTATAGTGAACAGGCGATCAATCCCTGGCAGAAAGTCCCTAAAGTTATAGCGAGATAAACGGCAGCAATTGTGTTGTGTCTATTTTCCAATCGTCTCACCAAAGGTCATTCTGCCACTGATAATCTCAGGGCTTTTCTTCATGTCACTGATGGCAGCTATGGGCAGACCCCAGTTGGCCACAGGTCCCCAGAAGTGCTGGAATAGAAGTAGAAAACAACATTTTAAGGAACAATTCATGTAGAGAGCAACAAGGTTACTGTATGGGTCAAATGTATTCAAGCTGCCATAGCAATTATACAGTCTTGCCAACTAACTACCTAAGAGAGGAGTCTATCTGCTATGTTCAATGAAGCCAAAGCATTGCGATTTCTTTAGTATACAAAAAGCTCTGATGAAGGCCTTGAGGCTGATACGTAAAGCTAAATAAAGAGCAGTGATACTAACAAACGCAGTGTGTGGGGTTTCTTCTTTTTTCCCTGTTAATCAATTGTTACCATGTACCAGTAACACAGATAGATCAGATGTGCGAGTGCCTTTTGAGTAGACAAAAACAAAACTTACTGTGCTTATTTTGAACGTTCCCGGGAGGACACCAAGATGACAGACATAAGACAAAAGAGTTTTGGTTAGGAGATATGCCTATACCTCAGGAAAACAACCAACACATCACGCCTGACAAACTAATAATGCAGAGTTCAAGTCATGTCGGGAACCCGTGAATATGACCTTCCTACCAGGAAACATTGCATGTGAACGCCCCTCCAACTCATAATTATGACTAGGAAACTCCGGTATGATCTCTGGACCCCGATCTTTCCCACATGCTGAACTATGACGTCACGCATCACTGAAAATGGCCACAAACATGGCCATGTTTTCGGCTGTTAATGTTGAGAAAGGAAATATGCAAGAACCAATCTCCTCCGACATGACATAAACGCGGCATAATACTAATATAGGGCTGACATCACCAGCAACACATCAGCACACACAGCAGTAGGCTAGTTTGACAGCTAGCTCTCGAGAACCCAAGGGGGCCCACAAGGGCTTGCAGCCGCCGGCCCCCTTTTGGGTTTTCAGCTGAAGGTGTCCTGACACTGTTTTGACGTTTAGAAACGTTAGAGCTGTAATATCTAACTTCTTGGGGCGACCCGACCAAATTCACATAGAAATGTGAGTTATAGATGTGTCATTCTCACTGAAGTGGTAAATCAAATCGTGTTGGTCACATACACGTGTTTAGCAGATGTTATTGCGGGTGTAGTGAAATGCTTGTGAATAATTTCTACTTGCGCTATTTCTGTTTCCGGTCTTAAATTTTGTTTTTGCCTCTTACCCACCCACACCAGCTTCAAATACAACATTTTAGGTTACTGAAAATTACTTCAGTGATTTGGGGGGTACAATGATTCTCTAGAAACTTGCTTGTTGTCACAAACCGAAATTAGGCAAACTATTAGAATTCTAGCAATCAGGAAATGGCGGAGTGATTTCTGCATATTGCACCTTCATAATCCTCGCTTGTGACATGGTTTTGGAAACCTTAACTTTCATACCAACGAGAAACACTCTTTCAAATACAAAAGAGGTATGACACAGCCTCCAGCCGAGGTACCACACAACCTTACACCTTGCTCTAGCATTTCTATTGTGTTCTGATCAGACTGGACTCGTTGCGTGTGCGAGCGTCACAAAATAAATTTAGAAATCCATGTTATTCAATTATTGCATCCATGCTGCCAACGAGCGTCTGCGTTACCAAGTGCTAAAATAGAACTCCCATTTCTGATGCAGATCGCGCTGAAAGTCCTGCCTCTCCCATCTCCTCATTAGTTTATAGAAGCAGTTAGCACTATAACCTGCTTCTATCTCCTCATTGGTTATACCCACGTGGGTGATTTAAAGACGAACTGTTTTGCCAGTGGTCGTTGTAATAGTGTAACGACCCTGGGTTTATAAGCGCGGAAATTGACTCTGGCGCACGAGCATGCTTTTACGGCAGTCGATAGCGCGCCGGACCTCAGGCTAGAAGGTTCGAGACCTGCTCCCTGCTGTTTCATTACATTGGTGTCAGAAGTAGGATTGTACATTGCATCCACGACAGTGCGTGTGCTTGGCCGGTGAGCGCGTTCCTGTAAGACGTAGAGTCGCAAGCAAGCGCGAGGGCGCGCTCTTTGAAAGGAGGGAGTAGTGTAACAACCCTGGGTTTATAAGTGCGACTCTACCGCATGAGCATGCTTTTATGGCACAGTCGATAGCGCGCCGGACCTCGGGCTCGAAGGTCCGAGACCTGCTCCCTGCTGTTTCATTACAATACTATGAAAGTTTGGATGCGATCACCATAGAAGTTCAAAGATGAAAAGGCCTGGAAGGAGGAGAGATGACTAGAAATGATTCGGTTGGCCGTTTTAATGTGTGGATTAATTGTCAGAGTAGAGGACCTTGTGCTTTTCAGGTAAAATAACTCAGTGTTTATATCACAGGGCAAATTAGCTAGCAACAGCAAGCTAGCTAAATAGGACAAATTAGCTAGCAAGTGCACACTAACTAGCCATACATGTTTAATGTTTTTCGACCTGTCCCCAAATTAATGTCATTGGTTCATAGTTTGTTTTGACATTTTAACCTGCATGTCGTGATCGCTTTTGGTGTAGGGGGGACAAAATAAATGTATGCACGATAGCGCACGCGCGCAGTCGGTTTGGGTTCCGTGTTACTCTTGCCCGAAAGCCCACGTTGAATTGCATATGGAACACTCATGACCTCTACAACTCAGAATGTAAAATAAAATTATATGTTAACATACTTTACCGGTTGTCCGTGTGGTTGGTCCTTTTGGCGGTAAGAATGCGAGGCAATATATCAATAGGAACGTATAATTACAACTTTTCAAAGCGCTGGTTGTGCATTCACATTTGATATCGCCTGAAACACTCGCACAAGATACAAAACACAAATACATGCATGAGAAGCATGCATACTTGCCGAACTCGTGTTTACATGGTTCTGCACATGTTTCGGGTGATAGAAATCTGAACGCACTACCAGCGCTTTGAAAATGCGATGTAATTAAACGTTCAGGTGGATATATTGTCTCGTATTTCTACCGCCATAAGGACCAACAACATGGACAACCCGTACTTTAAAATATGTTATTCAACATTCTGGCGTATAGAGGTCACGAGCGGAAACATTCCGGATTCAAATTCCATGCAATTCAACTTTGGGTTTCAAAGAAAGTGTTACTCAGAGCACAGCTGGGTGCAACTTTGCTAAATTAAGTACGTTAAGTGTATCTTTTGTATTTGTACAATTCATTCTAACTCGTAAAAGTTCAGTTTGAAATGTTTCCCGTAAAAAGGGGACGTGCAATGACCCAGCAATGTAATTGGGGTCATGACGACAAGGGCTAGCTTGAGTGATGCCAAAAACATTCAAGAACAAACGTCCTTCAGGCTGGACACAATATTTGTCAAAAAAAATAAAAAAACGTTAATGGTGGTAGTTACAATTTACAACTGACGTTAGCTCGATACGTTTGATAATTGATTGCATTGCTGTATTAGGTAGCTTGCTAACTTAGTTGATAAAGTAAGTGTTACTGTAACTAGCTATCTTCCAGATCTTGCAAATGTGTCATACCTCATGAGATACTCTCTGAACTCCTTGCTTTTAAGATGGTCAACAGCTTTACGTGCCAAAGTACCTGCCATGATTGTGGTGGTTAGCAGTGCAGAGGAAATTATAACTATGGGAATGTACACGCTATATAAATGCAGCTTAGCGTAGAGGACACTGGTGGTCACAGCTCGTCACCAAAACATTATATTTACGACCTATCGCAATCACTCAGTTAGAACGGCTGTCATTGGTGTTGCTATGCAATCTCACGATTTCCGTTCTCGTGGTGATGACTCGCCTTTAACAAAGATCGTTTACAACTAAACCAAGATAAACCAAAGCCTGTCGTTTCCAATGGGAACAAATGAGTCGTAGTGGGCAGAACAAGCAAGCAGGAGGGCAGAACCAAGCCGGAGCTAGCGAGATCCTATTGGCGCGTTCATCTGCATTTTTCCGTTAGGGAACGCCCACTCTGTGATGTGCGCGTGTGCAATAACTCAATTCACCTTTGCACTCTTTCGAAACGACGAGATTTTTAAACAACTTTTGCCACTGGTGCAATCACATCCGGTTGTGATGCATCCCAGGATCAAACCAGGTCTGCAGTGACGCCTTTAGCACTGGCAAAAGTTGTCTGCAAAACTTTGTCCATTCTGGGCATTAAATATTCTAGTTTTGGGAACAGAAAACTGTATTGAAATCAAATGTTTCATCGACGAGAACATTTGCAGAATATCGGCTAAATTCCATCTTCTCCCACTGCTGGCCAGTGGGTGAATATTTGGAAACCATATTTGGAAACGCCAAGCGGGTGCTTCAGATTTAGGCATCTGGGGAAATATCTGTCTCATTTGTCTCTGTGCATCTACCTACTGAGATTGTGCCACGGATCCAGGATCAGCATCTTCTCTCTTGGTAGATTTATTTTTCATGATTTAATCTTTATTTAACTAGGCAAGTCAGTTAAGAACATATTCTTATTTACAATGACAGCCTAACCCAGACCACGCTGAGTCAGTTGTGTGCCGCCCTATGGGACTCCCAATCACATCCGGTTGTGATGCATCCCAGGATCAAACCAGGTCTGCAGTGACGCCTATAGCACTGAGATGCAGTGCCTTAGACCGCTGCGCCACTCAGGAGCCCAATACACATACCGCTCAAGAATAGTGGCTGAACTGGTTACACCACAATTCTCAGGTGTCCCTTTAGCTATCACTTACTGGCTCAAACATATAGCTACCACCTTTACACATGTAGAACCAGGAAACAATGAGCAACTGTTCTAGACTAACTACACTTCCATTCAATTAGGCTTTGATTTAACCTATTTGCATAGTATTATAATAATGAATAACATGCCATTTAGCAGAAAAATGTATCAAAAGCAACGTACAGTAGTGCATGCATCTCATTTTTTTTACGAGTGGCACCAGTGGAAGTCAAACCCATGACCCTTGTCACAAGCACCATGCTTTACAAACTGAGCCACACAGGACCACAAATTATCAACCAACTGCCAAGAGTCAACGTGTGTATGCCTGACCCATATGCGATTTATGCTGCAATTCTGCATTTCATACTTGTCCTAACTGGACTATTTCTCTAATGGTTTCCAATAAGACATTGTGACTAAGATGCTCCATGTGGATCCACACCAATGGCTAACCGCCCCCCCAGGTTCTCAGACACCAGTGAATAGTCAACCAAGAACAGCTGTCTCAGAGTCATCTTATAAGATAGGATGTACAGCTTGTGAAGCTAAGGAGGAAAACCTAAGAAAAACACTAAACCTGACATAGTATAAGAAGAACCATCATCTGCATGTGGTGCCAATCTCTAGCCTCGTATACAAGACTGACCAAATTGTTTCAGTCACTGTGTGTATGCCTGACCCAATCATCACAAAATATCAACACAAGTTTCTTCCACACTTGATTTATTTGTAAAATTTTGCCTATACAGTATGTACAGTCCTACTAGCACAGATACTAACACTCACACTGACTTTACTAATAGCTACTTTGAGGGAAATGTACTTACTATGACTGAGATATGTGGTTGCCCCACCTAGCGGTCTTAAGATTGAATGCACTAACTAAGTCACTCTGAATAAGAGCATCTGCTAAATGATTAAAATGTCAATGTAAATGAACTCGTTTCACAATGTTACTTTTTACTTGGCGGTTATGAGACAGTGTGTGCTCACTTGAGGGCTTTTTGACTGAACAACACAGAGCTGAAGACTCGTTGAATCAATTATCTTTGCAGAAGTACCTTCAGCATGCACAAAACACTTAAGATCTATACAAGCCACAGCAGCACAAGGAGAGGCATTGATCAAGGTACTCTTGTGTTATTCTATGGGGGGGGGGGGTCTCTTTACATAGTGTATTTTAGTAGTTATTCAATGAAGCTTTGTGAAAACAGAAATTAAGGCTCACTGTGCAATCAGCTATAATGCTTTTCATTTTCAAGTTGTACTGTCAAAATGATGAATATATTCTAAAGGTAAGTCTGTAGTTTTCACCCTATTTAACCTGTTTTGTCATATTGGTGTGTATCCCATATTCTTATTATGGAGCAACTTAAGCTCCATTGTGGGCTTAGGTTGATTGATAAACCATTCCTGAATCCTGTGTGCTTTCTACCTGTAATTCTATGATATCTTAATGTGTGAGTATTGAGTACTGTTTTGATTTCTTGTTTGTTTCACATAGCTTCTTTACTACTTGACTTGCACATAAATCAGAAACAAAGGCATCCAAGGTGGCATTCTACTGTAGGTGTTTTTTGTTGTCCCTGTTCAAAATATGAACAATAAATGTAAATACTCATGTGCATTCATATCGGTTCCATACTTAGAGATGAATTTTCTGAAAAAATAAGTAATTTTACAGATGGCAAAACAAGGTAATGCCGATAAAGGCAATGTATTTGCTAATACAACAAATACTTCCTTCCAAAAAGTCACTTCAGATCAGGTATAAAACACTTAAATCTGTTGTGTATTAAAAATAAAATAGACATTTACATAAATGAATACACAAAAGAATGGACAATGTAGAAACAAATACATTTGTTTGATCAAATAACTTAAATAAGTCACATTTAAAATAAATAACTTACATTGGCAATTTATAAATGGGTCTTTTCAGTAAACCCTCCAAACACACAGAATGCTGTTAGAAATTGCCAAAACTATCAAAAGCATCCAAAATAATGCTCACTAGATTTTTACAGAAAATAAATATTGTAGACTACAGTATATCAAACCTTATGAACCTGCCTGAAAATCAACAACAGATGCATACATATACTCTTTGTGGTCATTTAGCCATTTCAGTTTTTGTTACAACAATGTACCAACGTATCCTTAGCAGCTGTAGCTGAACATTTCCAACAATCTGTCAGCAATTGCTCTCCCAGATGAAGAACAATAAAAGTAACACTCCAACATGCCACAGAGAGAAATACAAATGTCCGATGTTGATAAAATCCCGTAAATATAGTTAGTTATATGTAGTTATAAATTGTTCAACTTCTCTGTTACAGCCTTTATGACAGTGTCAACTTGAGGTTCTATAAGATTACTTGGTCTCCTAGATAATATATGAAACATACTCTTCATAATACAAAGGTGTCAAATAATTTAATAGTAGCAGATGGCACCTAAAGGAAAAGGCAAATATGAATGAATAAAATATATGAACATTTGAACATCATTCTGGTTGGTCTTTTAATACCACCATTTGTTTCTAGTGCATCTAAAATCCATAAAGATTTCTTTCTTAGTGCAACAACCGGATGCATCTTCTCTACATTTTTTTCTTCTTCTGATAAGTTGCTCCTCCTTGCTCCCACTACGGTGGACTTCCTGGTATTTTGGACGGGCACTTAAACCAGTGTCTGATGAAAGTCATTGCACTTTGACCCCTTTTCAAGCTCTGTCCCCGAATCATCTATGAGGGTGCTATAAACCAGTGGATGTGAGTCTCTTCATTCCTCTTCTCTGCGCCAAACTTGAAGACTCCACAGGCTCCAGCTTTGGGGCCAGAGGCAAACGATTCAAAGCCAAGTATGTTGCAGCCATTGCGCCCTAGAATGACAGAGAAAAACATGTTTAAATGATATAAAGATGGAAAAACTGCTCTGGGAATAAAAACAGCATATTTAAAAAGGCCCAGTACAGTCAAAAACAGGATGTATCTGTGTTTTATTTCCATACTATGAGATTGGAATAATACTGTGAAATTTATGATAATGTTCTTTCAGCGTAAGAGCTGTCTGAAAAGACGGCCTGAAATTTCTGCCTGTTTTGGTGGGATAGAGTTTTTGCCCAGCTGGTGATATCATCAGGCAGTAAATTAGTTAATAGACCAATATGAAAGAGCATTCCAAACCTCTCTGCCAATAACAGCTAATTCTCAGTTTTCACCTCACCACTCAGACCATTCCCAGACAGACTTAGCTAAATTCTTATTTGAGAAATTGCTAAGTAGCTATTATTTGACCATTTTAATTGAACACAATCCCAGTAAGGTATTTAATTGCTACCCAGAAATGATTTGATATTGAGATTTTTTTTAAAGGCTGCATTGGGCAAAGCAAGCACAGTATGTGAAACTTTGAGCAGGTTTCAAATGACTTTTATTGACACAGAGAAGAACGCAAAAGGTCTATGTGTAATGGCAGATCTGTACACAGGGTGGCAGTAGAATGTCAGTGAACACAAAAATGGCATTTCTACAGAGGACAAATTAATTTGTGAGAGACCTTTCATAAATCAGTGAGCTTTAGCAGGCAAAAATGCTTGTGATGCTAAAAAAATAACTATGACAATTAGCTAACATAATTTGCTCAGGGACAAATCGACTAGCCTGGTCAATCAGTCAAACCGCTGGGCTGAAGTGAAACAATGTGGTCAGTCTGGTATACGAGGCTAGAGATTGGTACAACATGATGGTGCTTCTTACACTATGTCAAGTTTAGTGTTTTTCTTAGGTTTTCCTCCTTACCTTCACAAGCTGTATATCTTGTCTGATGAGCTGACTCTGAGACAGCTGTTCTCGGTTGACTATCCACTGGTGTCTGAGAACCTGGGGGGCCGTCAGCCGTTGGTGTGGATCCACATGGAGCATCTTAGTTACAATGTCCTATCGGAACCCAATAAAGAAATAGTCCAGTTAGGACTAGAATGATATGCAGCGTTGCAGCTAAACAAATGTGGATGGGATTTTATTTCAGACTATCATGTACAACAGTTGGATGTGAATTGCATTTATTAATCAAACTCAACAGTGATGTGTCATTAATAAAAGCCAAGTAACCTCACCTTTGCAGCATCAGAAACTGTATCCCAGTTTCCTCCGATGAGGGCATATTTTCCACTACCAATGCGAGCCAGTATTTCCTCCGGGGTGTCATTAGGACCATTGGCAAAAGGGGTGAAGCTGTAAGCACAAGTGTGGGGAAGGACAAAACAATCAAACATTTTTCAATAATACTTTAGGTAACTGAGTTAACCTTTTTCACCCTGCTCTACCGTAATGAATGTGCTTTCCTGTTGCACAAATAATTATGTATCCGGGTTTGCTTGAATTGGGGGTCTTATTTCTTTTAGGGGCGGCAGGGTGGCAGGGTAGCCTAGTGGTTAGAGCGTTGGACTAGTAACTGAAAGGTTGCAAGTTCAAACCCCCGAGCTGACAAGGTACAAATCTGTCGTTCTGCCCCTGAACAGGCAGTTAACCCACTGTTCCTAGGCCGTCATTGAAAATAAGAGTTTGTTCTTAACTGACTTGCCTAGTAAAATAAAGGTAAAATAAAGGTAAAATAAAAAAAATCAATTAAATAGTATCTCAAATCCAAATCAAATTTAATTGGTCACGTACACAGTTTAGCATGTTATAGAGGGTGTAGCAAAATGCTTGTGTTACTAGCTCCAAATAGTGCAGTAAAATGTCAAACAAGTAGGGCTACACAAATAAAATAAGAAACGAAAAACAATATTTCAGAACGAATCCAATTAACACTATCAGTAATCCAAATGCAATCTATGCATATATACACCAGAAATAAATATACTAAGAATGATGTGTACAGCAGCAGATAACTGTTATAGTGCTTTCAGAAAGTATTCAACCCTCTTGACTTTTTCCACATTTTGTTCTGCCATAGCCTGAATTTAAATTGAGATGTTGTGTCACTGATCTACACACTATACCCCATAATGTTAAAGTAGAAATTTGTATGTAGAATCTTTTACAAATGAACTACAAATGAAAAGTTGAAATGTCATGAGTCATGAGTATTCAAACCGTTTGTTATGACAAGCCTAAATAAGTTCAGGAGTAAAAACTTGCTTAACAAGTCACATAATATGTTTCATAGACTCACTCTGTGTGCAATAATAGAGGTTAACATGATTTTCAAATGACTACCCCATCTCCGTACACCACACATATAATTCTCTGTAAGGTCCCTCAGTCAAGTAGTGAATTTCAAGCACAGATTCAACTACAAAGACCAGGGACGTTTCCAATGCCTCACAAAGAAGGGCATCTATTGGTAGATGGTTACAAATAAAAAAGCAGACACTGAATATCCCTTTGAGCATGGTGAAGAAATGAATTAACTTTAGATAGTGACTGGGTGTATTGATACACTATGATGATACAGGCGTATGTACTAACTCAGTTTCTGGAGAGGAAAGAAACCGCTCAGGGATTTCACCATGAGGCCAATGGTGACATTAAAGCAGTTCAAGTATAAATGGCTGTGATAGGAGAAAACTGAGGATGGATCAAGAACATTGTAGTTACTCCACAAAACTAAACTAAATGACAGTGAAAAGAAGGAAGCCTATACGGAATACAAATATTCCAAAACATGCATCCTGTTTGCAATAAGGCACTAAAGTAATACTGCAAAATATGAGGCAAAGAAACAACATTTTTGTCCTGAATACAAAGCCTTATGCTTGGGGCAAATCCAACACATCACTGAGTAACACTATTTATATTTTCAAGCATAGTGGTGGCTGCATCATGTTATAGAAATGCTTTTCATCGACTAGGACTGGGGGGTTTCAGGATAAAAATAAACATAATAGAGCAAAGCTCAGGAAAAATCCTAGAGGTCAACCTGGTTCCGTCTGCTTTCCAACAGAGACAGGGAGAAAAGTTCACCTAAAACTCAAGGCCAGATATACACTCGAGTTGCTTACAAAGACGGCATTGAATGTTCCTGAGTGGCCCAGTTACAGTTGTGACTGAAATCAGCTTTATAATCTATGGCAAAACCTGAAAATATCTGTTTAGCAATGATCAACAACCAACTTGACAGAGCTTGAAGAGTTTTAAAAATAATAATAATAATAATAATAATAATAATAATGTACAATCCAGGTGAGCTAAGCTTTAAGAGACTTACCCCAAAAGACTCACAGCTGTAATCGCTGCCAAAGGTGTTTCTAACACATATTAGTTATTTGTCATTTCTTTTTAATAATTTTTCTTCAACTTTTCTTAAATTACAATTAAATCCATTTTAATCCCACGTTGTAACACAACAAAATGTGGAAAAAGGGGGTTGAATACTTTCTGAAGGCACTGTATTAGCTATGTCAAGAATCCAGTATAAATACGCGGTGTGTATAAAAAGTGTAAAAAAAAATGCAATGTACAGTGGTAGATACAGTAGGTCAGAATGAGCTGTGTCGAGAATACAGTATACACACACCGTGTGGAAAAACAGTATAAAAGAAACAGGAAGTGTCCAGTGTTTAATGTCTCTATATACATGGGACAGCAGTGTTGGCTGTTGGTGTTTGTGAGTGTGCGTGTCTTTGAGTATGGGCTATGTGAGGTGCTATTTTTAGGCCATTTCTCCAATACCCTTATTGAGCTAAAAATAATAATAATGGCATCTAAACAGTGTTTGACATCTATGAAAGAATTCCGCTTTTTTCTAATGCCCTGATTACAGAGATTTAAAACATGAGCCAAAGGCTGGGACATTAAATTGTCAGAGCAGGTCCTGAGAGATTTGGCATTGTGCAGAGTACAATTAAAATTACTCTACCGCAGACTCAACCTCAGCTTAGAAAGTAATCCGTCGTCCACTGTCCCTCTCACCGTTCCAAAAATGAGTCCTGAATCAGTGGTTGCCAGGAGAGATAGCGCAGTCCAGAATTCATTGTTTTTTGTTTGTTACTGCGAAACTGGTTTAGCCAGATTTCTAGCAAAGGTAAACTGTCACGTAGCAAAGGGAAATTCGGATATAAATGGTCTGACCCTGCGTGTTCAGTCTTCTTGAGGTTGAAATAAACCAGCAAATTATGATTACCCTGCGAGCATAGTGTAGAGTAGGATTCCCAAACTCCAGATGTCACAAGCAGCATCATACCCCTGCTTCTTCAGGACCTATGAAAGACATGAAGAATCTGTGTCATATCATAATATAGAGATATATAGCACTTGAAATAAATAAGAGCTGATCAAACCACTCCTTACCTCAGGAGCCACAAAGTTTGCTGTGTAACAGGGTGTCATGAGGAGACCATTTTCTGCCCTTAATTGTTTGGCGAACCCAAAATCACAAATTCGGATCGATTCCGGATCTCCCGTTTCATCCACATAGAGGATGTTACTTGGTTTAAGGTCACGATGTACAACCTATGACAAAATAAATAAAATAAATTACCAGTATGAATATGTCCTAGCTAGGAGCACTACTCCTTTCACTTTGATACAGATTTTAGTTGGACATATACATTCATGATACTGACCCCCTGTGAGTGAAGGTACTCCACTGTCTTGGTAATAGTGCAGAGCACAGCAGAGGTCTCTCGCTCAGAGAAACTCTTCTGATGGAGGATTCTGTCCAGCAGCTCTCCACCTCTCATCAGCTCCATCACAAGGTACACACACTTCCCATCGTCATAGACCTAGGGGCCAAAAAGACAGTTTAATACCACATGGAGTTATTTATGAACCAAGAGTACATTAGTCTAATCCTCAGAGCCCACAAAAAGTGGCTAGTGAAAATCTAATAGAGATATAAATGGACAAGAGAAGATGCAGTCAAATATGATGGTCAGTGAAAACTCAAGTTTGCAGGACACATTTTTCATTAGTCATGCAAACTCACAAGGTTCTCTGTCCTTATGGAGGGCTTTCAGCATGCGCATGTGTTTGAGTCATTGAATGATTACTTACATCCTTCAGCGTGATAATGTTTGGATGCTGCCCATATCTCAACAGAATCTCAATTTCCTCAGATGGATCTTTTTTGGCTCTGTTGATGATCTGAAAGACACACCACCCCCCGTTAGATTAGAACTGTTTCTTAAATTTAATTTATTTAGCAGACGCTCTTATCCAGCGACTTACAGTAGTGCATACACATTCGTACTGGTCCCCCTGCTTGGTATCCTCTTACGATAAAATGTGTGACAGAGCATCATCTGCACAAAATACAGAATCATTGTCGCTGCATGAATCATCCTGACAAAGACTATATTATAGTTGAAAGGCTTTTAGTTGTTCCAGGATTCAAGGAAGTGAAATGTGTAAACTACATACAGTATATCACAAAGCTACCATAATTAAAGATGATATATCATTCTGGAATCCTTGTACTGATCGTAACGTCCCCTTGCTGCGTATGATGCTGTTTCTTATAACTGATTGGCCGTGAAAATCATTTCTCTCCAAGAATGATGAAGTACCTATAAAAAATATTCCTCTTAAAAAATCTACCTATACGGTTCACTTACTTTGACAGCATATTCTACACTGGTGATTTTGTGGATGCAGCGTTTGCAGACGGAGTACGCCCCCAAGCCCACATCCTCCTTCATCTCATACCCATCAGTGAAATGGATGTTGGTCCCATGAAGTTGCTGAAATGACAAACATACCCAGGCATCATGAAAACGTTTAAGCCTCTGCTCAAATTTATGCTCTAAACTTGTCATCTGATTTCCTTACTATTCGCTCATGTCATAATCCTGCTCAGGCAGACTAGAGAATCCATCAGTCTTCCTATAATCCTCAGACATATTCAGGGGTAGCACACTGGTATTCAAAACCGATCTACTGTAGCTATCAAATTATTCCCCTAGGAAGAATTGTCATTGAAGAACATTCTCTGTGAACAGTGTTCCAGCGAGAGTGCACTTTGGTGGCATTTCTCTTTTCTCTTGTGATGTAATGCTTCATATGTGAAGATTTTATTGTTGTACAGTGTGTCAAAACACAAATAAGAGCAAGAAAGGTGAATTGAAAATGTTCACAGTAATAGTCCATCTTGGGTTCACACATCCACCTTGCCGTCTGCAGTATAGTCCATGCTATTCTATTGTGTTCGCTGAGAGACCTTGTCTGCACATATGTTGGCTCATTCATATTCATCCACACTGCAGCAGCATGTAATCTCACTTGTTCAATACAATGAAAACGTTCACCGTTGATCTTTGCACCGCCGCAGCAGAGGATCCAAATGTTCTCAGAACGCTGCCACGGCAGAGCACCCATGGCCATGATGTCAGAGGGAACTAAGTGTTCTCACAAATCAATATGCTTTGCTGAGGGCACTGGGAGGCCACTCTGGTGAGTGACTTCAATGAAATGCTCACTCAGGTATGAACCATCTGGTAAGAATCAGTCCGGGTGGTTATGTAAGTTAATCTGTTTTTGTGTTTGCTGCAGGATGGACACACAAGAGGGCCTCTCTGGAGCAGTGGCTAAGAAACAACGATTGATATCGTTATTCGATGTTGATACTCTTGTCCGGTGGTTACGTTTAATTAATGGGGAAAAATCTCTCTCACTATATATATATATATATAAATAACAGACAATAGCCTGAAGGCAGTGTCATATTATCTAAAAATAGAGATATTTTAGATTATTTCAAGTATTTAAATAGAGTATGGTTGATAGAGATGAATAACAGCGATGACTAGTCCTCTCCCTCTAGTCTATCATTCTCACTTGGACAATAGTGTTGACAGTTGAGGTTTGCCGTATTTCAGCAACAGACTGCTCCTGGTCCAGATTAGTTGCCACGAAGCTGAACCCTCTGAAGAGCTGGTGTGTGTTGGCACTCGGAGGGATGCCCGGCGAGTCTGATGGGAGAAAGGTACAGAAAATGTTACAACCACTACTGTCTAACGGGCAGGCACGAAACAAACATGGGAACTAGGACACATTGGCAACTGGAAATACATCACAGTTGATTGAATGTCAGTTATCATTAAATTGACTTTTGAAAAGGTTCGTCCCATTGTTCTATACAGCTGTGGCCTAGAGGGTCTTGCCGACAGGCAACTGCCCAGCTCTGATTTTGCAAACTAGCAGCTGATATAGGAGACTAAATATTGGCATTTTCTTTGCCCATGGACTATGATCCATTGAAGGATATAATAATTTCAGAGAATTCAGTATTCAAATTCTTAAAGTTGCAGCTTGGTGACTTTATGCGGATATATAAGTGGGAGTTTATGTGGACATTATAAGGGGGGTTGTTTGTCAGTAATTGAGTGGCAATTTTATGTCAGTGTGTGAGGGTAACCCAGATGCATGGAGAAATTATTATTCTGAGCATAACAATGAAGCAAACAATATGAAGTAAAACATAACATGATTCATGAAATTATGAGGCGACAGGGATGCAAGCTCGTACGCACGCACAGATGAACTACTTCACCTACAATTACCAATCACCTGTTGGTGTGCGGGAGGTGAATTCAGGGTCAAAGTGGAAGGTGTCATCTGGCCTGCCCACTGCTGGTTTGAATGGAGGCTTGATCTCTCTTCTGTAAAGTTTCTTTGGTTTCACCATGAGGGGAAAAGGAAAAATAAAACTTGTATTTTTCCATTTAGTATTTGAGCTACAGATGTAGGATCCCGTTGCAGGAGAAGGACCCTATTGCAGATGAACTGTCTTGCAATGCAGTAAATGTAAAACTTCTAGAGTATTTGAAGTTTAAAAAGGCTTCTGAAGTTTGTAATTTCCACTTAGAAATGTCAGACTTTTTCCCCCCTTACAAAAAATGTATCAACGCCTACAAAAATGTCTTAATTATAATCCACATATTAATTTACTGTTAATCCTGTTGCTGCAGGATTATTGTACTGCTGTAGAAAACTGGCTCAAATGTAAGGTCCTACATCTGTAAGTACAAGGTCTTGGGTAAAATACCTTTACTTCTCGTCTGAAGGTATGACAATCACATTTTCAGGAGGACATATCCAAAGCAATGCCTTTTATGATTTTTAGAAAGGGTTATGAAGAGCTTTATACTCACATTCCAATCTATATTTCCAAAGAAATTATGCCTTTTAATCTCCTCGACTCCATCTGGTCCAGCACCTAACAGTAAAATGTAAAATGCACCAGAACATTTAGATTGAATACTCTTTTAAGCTTCACTGGGCTGTAAATGCTCACTTACTAAAATTCTATCACAAGTATCTCTGCTCAACCATATTATTCAGTGAGAATATGGGGTATTATGGGGATTATTAGGCTACACTCTCTAAACATGATTTTTAAACAAGGGTCTAGGGTGGTAAAATACAAGCCCTATGTATGCAGAAATACATAAAGGCTCATATACATGCATATAATTAAGTGATAATGCCCTCGAAGCCGGGGTTTGGAGGATATATTGCCACTGGTGATGTTCGTCAAGGGCCAGCAAACCATGCCAATATATCCCCCAAACACCGGCTTCGAGGGCATTATCACTTTTCTACAATGGGTTACCAACATATTCAAAAAATGATTTACATGTTTTCATTAAACACGTTAATTAGATAAATTTATTAATACTATTTCATCCTTCCACAATATATAGTCCCGACACAAATCTAGGGTTGCTGCTCAAGCCATTCATTCTATCGGTTCGGTTGCCAGAGACGCAACCCAGCCGTTCAGTCTTTTTGTTCTGTATCTATGGACGCGACTCAGTCGTTCATACTTCATGTTCCATAGCCATACTGGCTGGCAACGTTCTTATCCCTTGCTCGCTAGCTAGCCAACTATGGCTAACTTACAGTCACATCAAAAAGTGCAGCCAGAATAACAACAAAGTAGCCACATTTGAATTTGTTTAAGCTTTTTTCTAGTGACATTTATTTGGATACATCCATAACAATGAGCTGATGAGGCGCGATTTCGCCTGGAATAAAAAATGTGCTCACTCAATCGTCGGGACTCCGCTGTTCAGAGGAGCTAGCCAACAACACAGCGAACACAATCACTTCAAACTGAAGCTCGAAAGACAGCAAAGTAGCTGCACTTCATTTCGTTTGACCTTTTCTCAATTGACATTTGTTTGTATATATCTATAAAAATGATGCCATCTGATTCATGATTTCGACTGGCTGAGAAATGCTGCCTGCCTGTCTGTCTGTCTGTTTCATCCGGACTCCCGACACATTCATTACTAATGGGACAGCTGCAGATGGAATTTGAATACTGAAACAATGTTGCAAATGTCAGAGAGACAGACAGCAAGGTTTATATAAATCTCCGCTGTTGAAAACTAAAGGTTAATCTAAAAGAAATGTGAGATAATATCTAGATGCTTTTTATAGTGGAGATCAAGTTTATAAATTGCCTGGCTGGACTGATGAGACAGTGGCTTGCACAGTCAGATGGAACAGAGTAAATAGGCATTTTAACATCAGATTTAGCCAGTGGTAACTTGTGGAATAGACACCAGCTGGAATGCCACCCGTAGACCAACCCATTGTATAACACATAATAAAGCATTAAACCTCTCTACTTTATCATAACCGCCATCGATAAAAGACAGTACTGTGCAGCCGTCTTCATCGACTTGGACAAGGCTTTCGACTCTGTCAATCATCGGATTCTTAAATCGGCAGACTCAATAGCCTTGGCTTCTCAAATGACTGCCTCACCTGGTTCACCAACTACTTCAGTGTGTCAAATCGGAGGGCCTGTTGTAAGGATCTCTGGCAGTCTCTATGGGGGTGCCACTGGGTTCAATTCCCGGGCCGACTCTTTTCTCTCTTATATATATATATATATAATGTCGCTCTAGCTGCTGGTGATTCTCTGATCCACCTCTACGCAGACAACACCATTCTGTATACATCTGACCCTTCTTTGGACACTGTGCTAACAAACCTCCAAAACGAGCTTCAACGCCATACAGCTCTCCTTCCGTGGCCTCCAGCTGCTTTTAAATGCTAGTAAAACGAAGTGCATGCTCTTCAACTGATTGCTGCCCGTACCCTCCCGCCCGACTAGCATCACTACTCTGGACGGTTCTGACCTAGAATATGTGGACAACTACAAATATCTAGGTGTCTGGTTAGACTGTAAACTCTCCAGACTCACATTAAGCATCGCCAATCCAAAATGAAATCTAAAATTGGCTTCCTATTTCACAACAAAGCCTCCTACACTCATGCCGCCAAACATACCCTCGTAAAACTGACTATCCTACTGAACCTTGACTTCGGCGATGTCATTTACAAAATAGCCCCCAACACTCTACTCAGCAAACTGGATGGAGTCTATCACAGTGCCATCCGTTTTATCACCAAAGCCCCATATAGTACCCACCACTGCAACCTGTATGCTCTCGTTGGCTGGCCCTCACTACATATCTGTCGCCAAACCCAATGGCTCCAGGTCATCTATAAGTCTTTGCTAGGTAAATCCCCGCCTTAGCTCACTAGACACCATAGCAACACCCACCCGTAGCACGCGCTCCCGCAGGTATATTACACTGGTCACCCCCAAAGTCAACACTTCCTTTGGCTCCCTTTCCTTCCAGTTCTCTGCTGCCAATGACTGGAACGAATTGCAAAAATCACTGAAGCTGGAGTCTTATATCTCCCTCTCTAACTTTAAGCATCAGCTGTCAGATCAGCTTACCGATCACTGTACCTGTACACAGCCAATCTGTAAATAGCACACCTGTCTACCTCATCCCCATATTATTACTTACCCTCTTGCTCTTTTGCCCCCCAGAATCTCTACTTGCACATCATCATCTGCACATCTATCACTCCAGTATTAATGCTAAATTGTAATTATTTTCACCTCTTGGGCCTATTTATTGCCTACCTACCGACATTTGCACACACTGTACATAGATTTTTCTATTTTTCCTTTATTTTGTGTTATTGACTGTACGTTTGTTTATGTGTAATTCTGTGTTGTTGTTTTTGTCACACTGCTTTGCTTTATCTTGGCCAGGTCACAGTTGTAAATGAGAACTTGTTCTCAACTGGCCTACCTGGTTAAATAAAGGTGGGAAAAAAAATACTTAAGGTAAATTGTTACTAATATTTAACGCAATCATACATACAGAATGACTTCCGGCTTTAATCTTACTGTACCACAGGGTACCACACTAATGATGCCTAGTACAGTTGAAATTTAGCTTGACATTACTCTCCATCTTATAAATCATGGAGGAAGTGATTAATGTGGTTATATTCAATCCCAACACTGGTCAACCAGCTTCCACCGAGGGGTAAGAGAGCACATGCATTAACTGTGCTTTCTAGCCTGCACTGTCCCTAAAACCCTCAATGTGAAGATGTAAAATTCCGATTTCAATGCTGTCTGTGTCACATTTAATAAATGAGAAATGGCTTATCTAATGCTATAAATTAGTCTTCCAATTAGAGGAGCATGTGAAATGACACACACTATTAATTCTCTTGACTACATACCTAATCTATTGGTAGGATTTCGTTTGAAGAGGGCCCGTATTAAACTTTGCACCTCTGGGCTTAAGAATTGCGGCATGCCAAGTTTTGCCCTACAAAACAACAAAAAAAGAAAATTATTCCACAAAGTAATGCATTTCATATATATTTGCCATACAAATTGTCGTATCTTACTTTAAAATGAGGGCCATTGTTTCCTTGCGATCTTTGCCTTGAAATGGTAGAGATCCTGTCAGCATTTCAAACTGAAAATAAAGACAAACAAAGTCAGTACCAATCCTCTAAATGTCTTTACAAAACCACAATTTTGACAGTTTTTTGGATGACAAACTCACTATACTATGGCATAATATAGGAAAATAATATTTTCCAGTTACTACACAGGCACTTGTTATAACACTGCAGATGCAGAGCAAAAAGAAAGGAAAATGGGGATACCTAGTCAGTTGTACAACTGAATGCATTCAACTGAAATGTGTCTTCAAGGTGATATCAGTGAGAGTGCCTGGCGGGTTTCTTTTAGAGAGAGCAAAGCTTGCGTTATAAATTGTCCCTAAAGGGATACATTTGGCAAGGTTTGTATTGATCTGGTTTTAACGTGAGGCTAAAGTACTGAGCTAAGAAACCATTAGGGAGTCCTTTGTTCTTTAGAGGTGCTGGAGTAATGTGTGGATTAGTCAGCAGCAAACTTATTATAACAGGTCTATTCAATCAGCATTCATCTTTTAATATAAGAGGATTGAAGAGGTGAGACTAGTGTTTGGCGTAGAAGTAGTGGACTACCACCATACCAGTATGCATCGTCATTATGATGTCTCTGCATTAAGATCCACATTTTGACTATAGGTTGGACCATTAGTGACCTGGTCGTACAGGCTGTATGCATAGTGCTGCATGTCCATATACTGTATGCAAACAATTTCATTATATGAAACTCTGACCTAGAGATTGTGTTGCAATAACATTGCAGCCAACCAATAGCTATAGTATGTATGTAATGCATTATCAAAAAGAAAGGGAGGGAAGTCCACACCATTAAGACGCCAAATGACCACCAGTCAGCACTATGTGTATGTCCTCTTCTGTTGACCACCTCAGGGGCCATGTACTCTATCGTCCCGCAGAAGGAGTACGCTCGCTTGTCATGGTCTATTGCCTCTTTACTCAGCCCGAAATCTAAAATACATTTGATAAAAGGGATTGATGTCAAAGACAGAGGAAAACAGCCACCAGCTATGGGCTTAATGGATTCAACATAAAAAAAGAGACTACTGATATATCTGTATGAACTACTACTACCACTGCTGTGTTTTTAAAACAGTCTTTAGTCACCTGTTATCTTGATGTGGCCCTCCTCATCAAGAAGAATACTGTAGAGGGAAGGAATGCGACATCAATATATATACAGTACCTGTTATTTCACAGAGAATGGTGCAACAAAAAACATCCAGTCAGGATGTTGCGGTGGTGTAATGGTGGTGGTGGTGTAATGGTGTGGGGAATGTTCTCCTGAAACATGTTAGGTTTCTTAATACCAACTGAGAAACGTTTCCATGCCCTGAAGAATTCAGGCTGTACTGGAGGCAAAGGGGGGTCTGACCCTGTACTAGATGTGTGTACCTAATAAACTATCTGTATAATATAAATACTTTATATAAAATCTTCACATCTTACAAACCTCTCGGCACTGCACACACATACCATTTATTGGGTGTTTGTTTGTTAGAACTAATGGTTCTGTGCACAGCACACTTTTGCCCTTGGGTTGTTGTCATTAAATCAACAGTAAAGCTGGGAATAGCTCGTCCTTCAAAGACAAAAACAATCAGACCACTGAAACCAGGAATTACGCGAGACCTTCAAACGTCAATTATTCCCATGCTGAGAGTTCCTCGTTTATTTCCTCTCATCAAGTACCCGAGAGCCAATTTACAAGTCCATGAGGAAAAAGATGCAGAACAGATGCAGCATTGATTGCACCAGAGACCTGTTGTTGTTTTGATAGACCTGTCACAGGCAGCACCACGGAGCAGGAACGCAACCTTGTTGAAACTCATGGATCGGAATTATATGATATCAAATCCGACAGTTATGTACTTGGTCATTCCCGATCAGAATATTCATAAGTCTCGGCGAGAAAGAAACAATGTGTAGGAGTACTCATATGGGTAAAAGTTTTAAAGCTGCGGAGAATGGATATGCAAGATGCTCTTTGAATAAGGAAGTAGTCTATGGCACAGTACAGTCAGTGAGGCATTACTTCTCTGGTTTGAGGTCTCTGTAGATGATGCCCAGACTGTGAAGGTGATCTAAGGCCAAGGCCAGCTCAGCCAGATAGAACTTCACATCCTCTTCAGTAAACATCACCTGCAGATGGAGAAAGGTGAAAGATAAAGTCATTGACAAGATGCAAACAGTACAGTGGGGCAAAAAAGTATAGTCAGTCACCAATTGTGCAAGTTCTCCCACTTAAAAAGATGAGAGAGGCTTGTAATTTTCATCATAGGTACACTTCAACTATGACAGACAAAATGAGAAAAAAAATCCAGAAAATCACATTGTAGGATTTTTAATGAATTTATTTGCAAATTATGGTGGAAAATAAGTATTTGGTCAATAACAAAAGTTTCTCAATACTTTGTTATACACCCTTTGTTGGCAATGACAGAGGTCAAACGTTTTCTGTAAGTCTTCACAAGGTTTTCACACACTGTTGCTGGTATTTTGGCCCATTCCTCCATGCAGATCTCCTCTAGAGCAGTGATGTTTTGGGGCTTTTGCTGGGCAACACGGATTTTCCACTCCCTCCAAAGATTTTCTATGGGGTTGAGATATGGAGACTGGCTAGGCCACTCCAGGACCTTGAAATGCTTCTTACAAAGCCACTCCTTCATTGCCCGGGCGGTGTGTTTGGGATCATTGTCATGCTGAAAGACCCAGCCACGTTTCATCTTCAATGCCCTTGCAGATGGAAGGAGGTTTTCACTCAAAATCTCACGATACATGGCCCCATTCATTCTTTCCTTTACACGGATCAGTCGTCCTGGTCCCTTTGCAGAAAAACAACCCCAAAGCATGATGTTTCCACCCCCATGCTTCACAGTAGGTATGGTGTTCTTTGGATGCAACTCAGCATTCTTTGTCCTCCAAACACGACGAGTTTATTTTTTACCAAAAAGTTCTATTTTGGTTTCATCTGACCATATGACATTCTCCCAATTTTCTTCTGGATCATCCAAATGCTCTCTAGAAAACTTCAGATGGGCCTGGACATGTACTGGCTTAAGCAGAGGGATTTGAGTCCCTGGCGGCGTAGTGTGTTACTTGATGGTAGGCTTTGTTACTTTGGTCCCAGCTCTCAGCAGGTCATTCACTAGGTCCCCCCGTGTGGTTCTGGGATTTTTGCTCACCGTTCTTGTGATCATTTTGACCCCACGGGGTGAGATCTTGCGTGGACCCCCAGATCGAGGGAGATTATCAGTGGTCTTGTATGTCTTCCATTTCCTAATAATTGCTCCCACAGTTGATTTCTTCAAACCAAGCTGCTTAACTATTGCAGATTCAGTCTTCCCAGCCTGGTGCAGGTCTACAATTTTGTTTCTGGTGTCCTTTGACAGCTCTTTGGTCTTGGCCATAGTGGAGTTTGGAGTGTGACTGTTTGAGGTTGTGGACAAGTGTCTTTTATACTGATAACAAGTTCAAACAGGTGACATTAATACAGGTAACGAGTGGAGGACAGAGGAGCCTCTTAAGGAAGAAGTTACAGGTCTGTGAGAGCCAGAAATCTTGCGTGTTTGTAGGTGACCAAATACTTATTTTCCATCATAATTTGTAAATTAATTAATTTAAAAAATCCTACAGTGATTTTCTGGATTTCTTTTCTCATTTTGTCTGTCATAGTTGAAGTGTACCTATGATGAAAATTACAGGCCTCTCTCGTCTTTTTAAGTGGGAGAACTTGCACAATTGGTGGCTGACTAAATACTTTTTTGCCCCACTGCACATGTGTGATATATGATTGTGAAAATAAAAGCTGTGTTTAAATTGTAGAGTAGCCTACATTGATGTTTTTTAAACAGCTTTCCATAATTCCAATGTCAGGTAGCCTGAGCAAAACAAGAGCACTACCCACAGATGGAACACTACTGAAACTCACTAACTTGATCAAAGCCAGCTGTTTGGAATCTCACCCAAAATATTTGCATCAAGGATCTTACACATTTACATTTTAGTAATTTAGCAGACACTCTTATCCAGAGCGAGTTGCATTCATCTTAATAAAAACTTTGCTGAGTTTCCTCAGGTCGAGCATGTATTGTTGCATTTCTCTTTCTTTACTAAATAGATCATTTTAACCACAGAAAGATTACTTTAGCTCCCAAATGGAATAGGTGAGGGGAATAAACACTGTGGTGCTAAGGGGAGAATTTAATTGCGGTGAAAGTAACAAGTTGCTACCAGCATTAGGGAATCTGCTAGCTGTTCCAGATGAGTGATTTCCAAAACCAGCAGTAATTCATTCATATTTGAATTCCCACTTATCTGTCGGCCCAGAAGAACAAATTTAAATCTAGAGACAAATTGTTTTCCCAATTTCATTCCAGTTATTATTTACAAAATAATTGGTAGTAGTCACGATAACACATAGGAGGCAGTAGTTTTAGGAAACATGGGTGAATGGATGAACGCATTTCCAAAGTTGGTGGTCTATTATCCGGACTGCAGGTTGTTTTTATTATTCAATAATGATCAAGGTCTCCATCCATTTAATAATTTATTTGAGCAAACCTCCCCTCGAATACCCCAGAGTTAATTTTATATGATTTATTCCAGTAGGCATACTAGCACACCCGATTCAACTAATCAGGGGCTTGATGATTAGTTGGAGCAGGTATGCTAGTTGGAATTGAACAAATAAGAAGAATGGCTGGGGGTACTCAAGGAGAGGTTTGGAAACAACACAGAGCCCTGCATGAGGCCCCCCACTAGGTTATATTTCTCGGTCTGTAAGGCCAGACGGTATTCCAGGGTGTACCCGCCAGGCATGTAGAACAGCTGGCAGGTGTCTTTCCAGACATTTTCAACCTCTCCCAGTTTGTAATCCCCACATGTTTCAAGCTGACTACCATCATTCCTGTCCCCCAAAACACTAAGGCATCGTGCCACAATGACCACTGCCCTATAACACTCACATCTGTAATGAAGTGTTTTGAAAGGCTGGTCATGGCACACATCAACTCCGTTATCCCAGACACCCTGGACCCACTCCAATATGCCTACTGCCCCAACAAATCCGCAGACAATGCAATCTCAAGTGCACTCCATTCTGCCTTCTCTCACCTAGAAAAAAGGAATATCTATGTGAGGATGCTGTTCATCGACTACAACTCAGATTTCAAACACCATAGTGCCATCCAAGCTCGGGACCCTGAGACTGAACACCTCCCTCTGCAACTGGATCCTGGACTCCTGACGGGCCGACCCCAGGTGGTAAGAGTAGGCAATAACACCTCCGCCACGCTGACCCTCAACACAGGGGCCCCCAGGGGTGTGTGCTCAGTAGGGCTGTGACGATACCATTATTGCAATATTTTTTTCCATTCCATGGCAAAAATGAAAACACAAAGCAGAACAAATTATTTGGTCCTTTAAAAACCTGATGTATGTAAAAATATAGTGTGCTATAGCTGGAAAATAAATAAATGTGACTCTGGATGACAACATAATTATGTTTGGTTCCAACATTAGGGCTATTTTCCTAAAGTTAAATCTGCTTCAAGTTTTGTTTCCTTGCCACGATACTAATGAGTATCGCGATACTGGTATTGCCCAGCCCTAGTGGCGATTTAAATCTCTGCTGTTTGTTGCTGTTCATATCAGCCCTGTGAGCTGTGCTGGCTGGAATTCCGTGGATAACCAGCATTAGCCTAAGTTGCTACCGCCATGCCGCCCAAAGTTAAAGAAGTTTGGAGAAATGGAGAGGACAGTGATTCACTATCACAGTTGAGTGATCTTTTAAAATCAACAAAAACATGTCAACAAGCAATTGTTACAACAGGAAAATAGCGTCAAGAGCTTTGTCCAAATACTGGTGGACTCAACTAACAAAATAATGGTCAATCTGACCAGAAAAGTGTATGTCCTGTATGTCCAGGGAGAGGTGTATGTCCTGAAAGAGACTTGCAACAAGATGACAAGAAACTGTAAGCCCACACGAGATGACAGCAGTCTGTGGATCATTATTTCAGATGACTAGGAAAACAGTAGTGATATTAGGATATTATTTTTGACGATATATCATTTCGTTTTGACAATATAGGAATATTATTTTTGCCCTAGTTGGCTATACCTACACCACAACTCACATTTGTTTTGAGAACTTTTACTTCCATGACTGATTTTCTCATGGCTCTGTCTTGCCCCTCTACGGTAGACATATGGTGAGCAATATGTTTGGAACAATAAAATCACAGTATCGAATCGCAATACATATCGTTTCGGCACCTAAGTATAGTGATAATATCGTATAGTAAGGTCCCTGGCAATTCCCAGCCCTACTATCTAGACTAGAGGGACAATCCAGGAGGAATAATATTGTTGTGGATGGCATACCAGTCTCCACATGAGGCCTGGACGGAGTCTGAGGAAAAAGTGGGGCACGCCCACAGGTCTGGAAAACCTGTAACCAGCCCTGATGATAGACCCAGGCCGATAGTTGTCAAGTTCCTGAGGTTCAAGGACAAGGCGGCTGTTCTGGAGAGAGCCAAGAACTTGAGAGAAACCAACATCTTCCTATACGAGGACTTCTTTGAAGCTGTGCGCCAGAGCCGGAAATAACTTATCCAAGCTATAAAAGCTGCCAGAGAAAGTTGGGACATTGCTTACATCCGCTACAACATGCAAAGCACATTGTCCCAAAAGCCTGGGATGAGTGAGAGAGCCAAGCTTCAGGTTCAGTTGTTTCAGCCCAACATCACACACACCAATTGACACTCATAAGTAAAAACATTCTCTCCATATTATCTATGATAAGAAACCCAGGATAGGGCTAAGAATTTTAATATATGTAACCTTAGAAATAAGGTTTATGAAATCAATAACTTGCGAACATCTGATAACATTCATATACAGTGCATTCGGAAAGTATTCAGACCCCTTCCCTTTTCCCACATTTTGTTACGCTCCAGGCGTATTTTAAAATGTATTAAAAATTAAAACATCTTAAATATTTACGTAAGTATTCAGACCCTTTACTGTGATACTCGAAATTGAGCTCAGGTGCATCCTGTTTCCATTGATCATCCTTGAGATGTTTATACAACTTGATAGGAGTCAACCTGTGGTAAATTCAATTGATTGACCATGATTTGGAAAGGCACAAACCTGTCTATATGAGGTCCCACAGTTGACCGTGCATGTCAGAGCAAAAACCAAGCCATGAGGTTGAAGGAATTGTCCGTAGATCTCAGAGACAGGATTGTTTCGAGGCAGAGATCTGGGAAAGGGTACCAAAAAGTTTGGAACCACCAAGACTTTTCTTAGAGCTTGCCTCCCAGCCAAATTGAGCAATCGGGGGAAAAGGGCCATGGTCAGGGAAAAATCATGATGGTCACTCTGACAGAGCTCTAGAGTTCCTCTGTGGAGATGGGAGAAACTTCCAGAAGGACAACCATCTTTGCAGCACTCTACCAATCAGGCCTTTATGGTAGAGTGGCCAGATGGAAGCCACTCCTCAATAAAAGGCACGACAGCCCCCTTGGAGTTTGCCAAAGGGCACGTAAAGGACTCTCAGACCATGAGAAACAAGATTCTCTGGACTGATGAAACCAAAATTGAACTCTTTGGCCTGAATGCCAAGCGTCACGTCTGGAGGAAATCTGGCACCATCCCTCTGTTGAAGCATGGTGGTGGCAGCATCATGCTTTGGGGATGTTTTTCAGCGGCATGTACTGGTAGACTAGTCGGGATTGAGGGAAAGATTAATGGAGCAAAGTACAGATAGATCCTTGATGAAAACCTGCTCCAGAGCACTCAGGAAGGTTCACCTTCCAACAGGACAACGACCCTAAACTCACAGCCAAGACAATGCTGGAGTGGCTTTTTATTTTTTTAATTTATCCTTTATTTAACCAGGTAGGCTAGTTGCGAACTGCGACCTGGCCAAGATAAAACGAAGCAATTCGACACATACAACACAGAGTTACACATGGAATAAACAAAACATACAGTCAATAATACAGTAGAACAAAATCAAACAAAAAGTCTATATACAGTGAGTGCAAATGAGGTAAGTTAAGGAAATAAATAGGCCATGGTGGTGAAGTAATTACAATATAGCAATTAAACACTGGAATGGTAGATTGGCAGAAGATGAATGTGCAGGTAGAGATACTGGGGTGCAAAGGAGCAAAATAAATAAATAAATACCAGTATGGGGATGAGGTAGGTAGATAAATGAGCTGTTTACAGATAGGCTAAGTACAGGTGCAGTGATCTGTAAGCTGCTCTGACAGCTGGTGCTTAAAGCTAGTGAGGGAGATGTGAGTCTCCAGCTTCAGAGAGTTTTGCAATTCGTTCCAGTCATGGGCAGCAGAGAACTGGAAGGAAAGACGACCTAAGGAGGAATTGGTTTTGGGGGTGACCAGTGAGATATACCTGCTGGAGCGAGTGCTACGAGTGAGTGCTGCTATGGTGACCAGTGAGCGGAGATAAGGCGGGGCTTTACCTAGCAGAGACTTGTAGATAACCTGTAGCCAGTGGGTTTGGCGACGAGTATGAAGCGAGGGCCAACCAACGAGAGCGTACAGGTCGCAATGGTGGGTAGTGTATGGGGCTTTGGTGAAAAACGGATGGCACTGTGATAGACTGCATCCAATTTGTTGAGTAGAGTGTTGGAGGCTATTTTATAGATGACATCATCGAAGTCGAGGATCGGTAGGATGGTCAGTTTTACGAAGGTATGTTTGGCAACATGAGTGAAGGATGCTTTGTTGAGATATAGGAAGCCGATCCAAGATTTAATTTTGGATTGAAGATGCTTAATGTGAGTCTGGAAGGAGAGTTTACAGTCTAACCAGACACCCAGGTATTTGTAGTTGTCCATGTATTCTAAGTCAGAGCTGTCCAGAGTAGTGATGCTGGACGGGCGAGCAAGTGCGGGCAGCGTTCGATTGAAAAGCATACATTTAGTTTTACTTGTGTTGAAGAGCAGTTGGAGGCCACGGAAGGAGAGTTGTATGGCATTGAAGCTCATCTGGAGGTTAGTTAACACAGTGTCCGGCGGGGCCAGAAGTATACAGAATGGTGTCGTCTGCGTAGAGGTGGATCAGAGAATCACCAGCAGCAAGAGCAACATCATTGATGTATACAGAAAAGAGAGTCGGCCCGAGAATTGAACCCTGTGGCACACCCATAGAGACTGTCAGAGGTCCAGACAACAGGCCCTCCGATTTGACACACTGAACTCTATCAGAGAAGTAGTTGGTAAACCAGATGAGGCAATCATTTGAGAAACCAAGGCTGTCGAGTCTGCCAATAAGAATGTTGTGATTGACAGAGTCGAAAGCCTTGGCCAGGTCGATGAATACGGCTGCACAGTAATGCATTTTATCGATGGCGGTTATGATGTCGTTTAGAACCTTGAGCGTGGCTGAGGTGCACCCATGACCAGCTCTGAAACCAGATTGCATAGCGGAGGAGGTATGGTGGGATTCGAAATGGTCAGTAATCTGTTTGTTAACTTGGCTTTCGAAGACCTTAGAAAGACGGGGTCGGATAGATATTGGTCTGTAGCAGTTTGGGTCTAGAGTGTCACCCCCTTTGAAGAGGGGGATGACCGCCGCAGGTTTCCAATCTTTGGGAATCTCAGACGATACGAAAGAGAGTTTGAACAGGCTAGTAATAGGGGTTGCAACAATTTCGGCAGATAATTTTAGAAAGAGAGGGTCCAGATTGTCTAGCCCAGCTGATTTGTAGGGGTCCAGATTTTGCAGCTCTTTCAGAACATCGGCTATCTGGATTTGGGTAAAGGAGAAATGGTGGGGGCTTTGCCGGGTTGCTGTGGAGGGTGCCGGGCAGTTGACCGGGGTAGGGGTAGCCATGTGGAAAGCATGGCCAGCCGTAGAGAAATGCTTTTTGAAATTCTCAATTATAGTGGATTTATCAGTGGTGACAGTGTTTCCTAGCCTCAGAGCAGAGGCCAGTTGGGATGAGGTGCTCTTATTCTCCATGGACTTTACAGTGTCCTAGAACTTTTTGGAGTTTGTGCTACAGGATGAAAATTTCTGTTTGAAAAAGCTAGCATTTGCTTTCCTAACTGCCTGTGTATATTTGTTCCTAACTTCCCTGAAAAGTTGCATATCACGGGGGCTATTCGATGCTAATGCAGAATGCCACAGGATGTTTTTGTGCTGGTCAAGGGCAGACAGGTCTTGCGTGAACCAAGGAATATATCTATTCCTAGTTCTACATTTTTTGAGAGGAGCATGCTTATTTAAGATGGTGAGGAAGGCAAAGAATAGTCAGGCATCATCGACTGACGGGATGAGGTCAATGTCATTCCAGGTTACCCCGGCCAGGTCGATTAGAAAGGCCTGCTCGCAGAAGTGTTTCAGGGAGCGTTTGACAGTGATGAGGGACTTTGAGACAAGTCTCTGAATGTCCTTGAGTGGCCCAGCCAGAGCCCGCCTTGAACCCAATCTAACATCTCTGGAGAGACGCTCCCCATCCAACCTGACAGAGCTTGAGAGTATCTGTACAGAAGAATGGGAGAAACTCCCCAAATACAGGTGTGTCAAGCTTGTAGCATCATACCCAAGAAGACTCGAGGCTGTAATCGCTGCCAAAGTTGCTTCAACAAAGTACTGAGTAAAGGGTCTGAATACTTATGTAATTGTGATATTTCAGTTTTATTGTTTACATTTTTTGCAAACATTTCTAAAAACCTGTTTTTGCTTTGTCATTATGGGGTGTAAATTGATGAGGGGGAAAAACAATTTAATACATTTTAGAACAAGGCTGGAATGTAACAAAATGTAGAAAAAGTCAAGGGGTCTGAATACCTTCCGAATGCACTGTATATGATACATGCAACTTAGTTCATCATGGAGTCAACTAGCATGTTAAATATGATCATTGTTCGTTACAAACACAAACTATTGCAATCCACATAGCTTGGCGTATTGCCAATTAATGAGTTAAAAAAAAAAGTATGGTGTGATGAAACAATCTGCAGTTGTAGCTGAATGTCCCAAAGGAACTCTGAGTCAATGGTTTCATCAATTGAGTCGTTATCTATAATTTCTTCATAATAGCAGTATTACAATACAGGCTATTGAAGGGGTGGGGAATAATTTTGACTCGAGGGCCACATTGGGATTTCGAAAGGGGGCCACAGTTTTTGGGGGAACAATTTTCTTGTCAAAGTAATTTTGCAGGCCAGATAAAGGGCAGTGATTTGACAATCATTTCTACATAATTTCTATCTAGTTTTAGATGTTCAAATGTGACCCAGAGTGTTATTTAACCCAAAATAATCACCCCCCCCCAATCCTGGGTTAGTTACTTGGATTCCGGAATAATTAATCAATGGAAAGAAGGATATATTGTAATCTGACTGATGAGGTCTGGGCTGTTCATTGACAGTGAGCACTTAAATGTTTGCATCGAAAGCCCATGCTAGACATACCACACAAGCCATTATGTCTGTGGTTTGAAAGAAACCTGTGCTGGTAATTGGAAGTGAGTACTTGAAAGAGCTACACTTTATTAATGAAGTAGCCTACTTATTTCAACTCACTATGAATGCATGGACATTCAGAGATGCTGAAGTACAAGATTAAAGCCAAACCAATTAGGAATGAACATTTGCAATATAGGGACCTATTCCTGATGGGGTCTGGTCAATGGCAGGGTGTTTATACATATCGATTGAATCAGTGGGGAGGACGGACCTATTTTTAGTCACAGAATGAGTCCTGAAGCTTTGTAACGCGCACCTGTGATGAATGAAAGTTCTACTTGGCTCAAGCTCTGAAAATCACTTCACAGGAAAGCGAACTATGGTGGTGGCAGAGAGGCAGTTATAGATTGGTCATTTTGCTGCACAGTGATGGGCCCCAAAGTGGCATGATGCATCAGTGTACTACTAAGAAGTGTCAAAGATCCATTAATAGCTCGGCATTGAACATACAATTGGTCATCAAAACAGATTTTCATGAGGACAGAATACCATTCATCTACAGCTCTTTTGGAATGTGCTTGTTTGTTGCTGTTGTCAATAAACGCAAACAAATCTATAGAGATAGTTCAAGGGTCATGACATAAAAATAACGCATTGGAAGGGTTTTTACTCTATAAGCCAAATTACCAATTGCTGTTGAGTTGACCAATGAAAAAAAAGTAATATCACGCAAATTGAGAATGCCTCGAAATATACTGTACCTATTCAATCAAAAAGGGACATCTGTACCAAGAAAACAGATGATTGGAAATAAAAGTATACATTTTTAAACTTACGCATGTGGTGATTGAATGTATTAATAAAACAGTGAATGAGCAGTAAGCCATCACAGTGAGTAACATGATGACTGACCTCTTTAGAAAGCCGTGTGAAGAGGTCTCCCCCTCTGAGGAAGTCTAGAATCAGATACAGCTTCCCCTCCGTCTGAAAGGCTGGGCCATAAAAACAACATAAATGGTCACGCAAAATACATATTCTCCTTCGCTCATGACATGCAATAAAATGAAAACACTCCAAACTGCAAGAGGCGTCACTACAGTTCATGGTTCGATTCCAGGCTGTATCACATCTGGCCATGAATGGGAGTCCCATAGGGCGGCGCACAATTGGCCCAGTGTCGTCCGGGTTTGACCAGGGTAGGCCGTCATTGTAAATAAGGATTTGTTCTTAAATGACTGGCCTAGTTAAATAAAGGTTAAATAAATAAAATGTAAAAAATGACAATGAGGCTCAGAGACAATTTGGCAGTTTTAAAGCCAATTTCATGCAATTCTACACATTTAGCTATCATATGCTATTTTTTAAATGTATTTTACCTTTATTTAACTAGGCAAGTCAGTTAAGAACAAATTCTTATTTTCAATGACGGCCTAGGAACTGTGGGTTAACTGCTATCTGGGGGGTCCGCAACCAGGGGGCCCACAACCCAAAATAAATTAATTTGGTTGGGTACCACCTGGAGTTTGGGGGGCCCCGGGGCATGTGCCCTATGTGCCCGTTCAGTAATCCGGCTCTCCTTAAAAAGGTACATGTCAAGGCAAATCTTTTTTTCCTGGTATAATTTTGATATTATGGTCTTCTCGTGTATTCCTATCATCTGCTTTGTTGAGTGCATCCGTTTGCCTGGGGCTGCTGTGGCAATACTCAGAGCATGCTAATAAATAAGAAGGTAAGGTGCTTTGAGACAGAGTGATGGCTTACGCTGTCTGAAGGACTCCAGACGTCACTGAAATGTTTAGAGGGACGTGCCAAGCCTTATAAAACGCTTGGAGAGTTATTCAATGCAAGAACCTACTCCATTTCATATCACAATGTGTTTCTGCCTGCTACCTAATGGCAGAACCATTCCAACAACTGATGGCTAAAGACAATCTCGTCACATAATTATTTGGCTTTCTTAACAAGAGGGTTTTCATGTCTCAATGTTTGTTGTATGTATGTATGTGTGCCAGTCAGAACATGGTTACATGGATGAGAAAGACGGCACTTGGGAAATACGCTCACCATAATGGAGTTTGACTATGAAGGGGTGGTTGACTTCAGCCAGAATGTCTCTCTCCATTTTGGACCGCACCCGATCCCGAACTGAAAAACAGACAAAGCTTATCAAAATGGTGGTAAATGAATTAAGATACTTGTAGAACTGAACAATTGTGGACAAAAGCTATACATATACAATCCATTAGAGTTGGGCCGGTATCCGACGATACTGTATAAAATACCTCAGGTATGAATTTCTATACTGTCAAAACTGTTGATACTATGAAAATCTGTAAACCACTCAACCATGCATATGGTACTTCTCCCTCACTAGTCAGCCACTTACCTAATCAGTGCATTGGGAATGTCATCGCATAATCGAGACAAAGTGAGCTAATGCAATGACTTGCTGCATTATGCTCATCTATCTGCATTACCTAAGCCTTCTCCCTATGTCACCTGAGAAATGGAGGTCAGCTACTTCGTTATCAATAATAATCAAAATCATAATCCCCTCAAGCACCTGTGCTGCAATGCAGAATATTATGCCAGCTTCCTCTTGCAATGGCTCTCTGCTTTGCAGAGGACATTCCTGCAGCTGTGCCTGTATTATGTAAGCAAGGAGAACATCATCTCCATTTCCTGAGACAGGGCCAAAAGGCTGCATTTCATTATCCAGAGCAGATGTATTTTTTTATGTAAAGCGTTTGACTGAGATTTGTTGCGTATAGGAAACGTAAGATGTTTTTGACTGAGATTTGGCGAGTATAGGAAACGTGAGATGTGAGAATATATATATATTTTATTACTTATGCCGGAAAACCAGTTTGGCTGGATAGGTAATTAAATCATACCCATATCATGTCTGTTTACTGTAATAATATTACACTCTTTGTAAGATTGGTCCGATGAAAAACATACCACTCTTCGAAAGTATCAGAATAAGTACCTTTTAGCGTTGCTTTCCTTAACACTTTCATGGCATAAAGCTGTCCTCTGTCAGAGCCTTTGATTTTTCTCACCAGGAACACCTATGGAGGAGATTAATATCAGATTGAACAGTAGGGGAAATGTGACATGCATAGTACATACACAGTAGGTGTAACATAGATGCGAACATCTTAATTCAGGTAGCTATATGTTTACCTTTCCATAGGAGCCTTGGCCTAGCACTTTCAGCAGCTCAAACTGGGAGGGGTCTGCCTTTTCAAAGCCCTCTTTGGTGTGCTGGCTGATGTCGATCTCTTTCAGGATGCCATCGTCCTGCAGGGAAACAGATGGCCCTCATATCAAATCAATCACGTGATTATAGGAATACCAAGAACACCCATGTCATTCCAGAGACATAGGGAGAGCCAGAGAGGGGGATTTTGTCAGATGTCCAACCTAGAGAAGTCAAATTTAATCAGTGCAAACGGAGACTACTCAACATAATCATGAATTGAGATGTTACAGCTAGTATCATGAGTATACAAGTATCAGAGGAATTATTACATCGAAGGATAGAACATGCACATTGCTATTACACTTTTTGCCCTTAGTATCCTCAATCTCCACACATATCCATGTTAACTGGTGACAATAGGAGGATTTGAAACAGATGTTGTAGGCTAACAGTCAGAGTGTGACCTTGGCTACAGAACCAGCCAGTAGTCCATCCTGTTCCCCTCTTATCAGGGGAGATTAGTGTGGCCATGTTTTGCTTGAGTGGGGCTATGTGGCTGCCAAACGGGAGATCTTAAAAGGGAACACTCCGGCTATTAATGCTGTCTTCATGACGTGCCTCTGAAATATGCCGACCAGGCATGTGAGAGTCCTGCCCTGACCGTCGCTGATTAATGCAGAATCTGCCACGCTGACTAAGCAGAGAACATGGTTAAACCTGTTTATCTCACTCAATACATACAAGTACAACAAACAGTTACATAACCCTTTGCATACAATATATCATTGGGATGAAATAAAAAGGATGCTTTTCAAATCCATATGCTGATTTGTCCCTTATGGTTTACGTTAACCTATAACGTCTCCTTCACTATATCATGTTGAACACAGCATTGAATAGGAAGAAAATCATGTATCATGTCGCTGAAGAATCAATGGGTTAAGGATGGCCTCTGTAGGGGCTCTAGACAATAAAGGCAAATAAATCAAACAATGGGATTACAAATGCTCTGTAGCTATCCAAGGTGTCAGTCCCATGGGCTTTTTATATTTCCAAACCTCTAACACGGCAACAGTCCGCTGTCTAAAAGTTAACAAAGAAATGAGTCATGATGCCGTGTACAAACAGTGATACTCCACAGTAACCAGTACACCATCCATTAATACTAAACTGTGCAAAAAAATAAAACATCCCTTTTTCAGGACTTGGTCTTTCAAAGATAATTCGTAAAAATCCAAATAACTTCACAGAACTTCATTGTAAAGTGTTTAAACACTGTTTCCCATGCTTGTTCAATGAACCATAAACAATTAATGAACATGACATAAAATAACATCTAACTTAGGACACTAAAGAGGCCTTTCTACTGACTCTGAAAAACACCAAAAGAAAGATGCCCAGCGTCCCTGCTCATCTGTGTGAACAAGTCTTAGGCATGCTGCAAGGAGGCATGAGGACTGCAGATGTGGCCAGGGCAATAAATTAAAATGTCCGTATGGTGAGACGCCTAAGACAGCGCTACAGGGAGACAGGACGGACAGCTGATCACAGTGGCAGACCACGAGTAACATCCCCTTCACAGGATCGGTACAGCCGAACATCACACCTGCGGTTCAGGTACAGGATGGCAGCAACAACTGCCCGAGTTACACCAGGAACGCACAAACACTCCATCAGTGTTCACACTGTCCGCAATAGGCTGAGAGAGACTGGACTGAGGGCTTATAGACCTGTTGTAGGGCAGGACCTCACCAGACATCACAGGCAACAATGTAGCCTATGGGCACAAACCAGACAGGACTGGCAAAAAGTGCTCTTCACTGATGAGTTGGGGTTCTCTCTCACCAGGGGTGATAGTCGGATTCATGTTTATCGTCGAAGGAATGAGCATTACACCGTGGCCTGTACTCTGGAGCAGGATCAATTTATGAGGTGGAGGGTCCGTCATGGTCTGGGGCGGTGTGTCACAGCATCATCGGACTGAGCTTGTTGTCATTGCAGGCAATCTCACCGCTGTGCGTTACAGGGAAGACATCCTCCTCCCTCATGTGGTACCCTTCCTGCAGGCTCATCCTGACATGACCCACCAGCATGACAATGCCACCAGCCATACTGCTCTCTCTGTGCGTGATTTCCTGCAAGACAGGCATGTCAGTGTTCTGCCATGGCCAGCGAAGAGCCCGGATCTCAATCCCATTGAGCACGTCTGGGACCTGTTGGATCGGAGTGTGAGGGCTAGGTCCAATAGGTTTAGTATTCCAAATGTCCGGGAACTTACAGGTGCCTTGGTGGAAGAGTGTGGTAACATCTCACAGCAAGAACTGGCAAATATGGTGCAGTTTATGATGAGGAGATGCACTGCAGTACTTAATGCAGCTGGTGGCCACACCAAATACTGACTGTTACTTTTGATTTTGTTCAGGGACACATTATTCCATTTCTGTTAGTCACATGTCTGTGGAACTTGTTCGGTTTGTCTCAGTTGTTGAATCTTGTTTTGTTCATACAAATATTTACAAATGTTAAGTTTGCTGAAAATAAACGAGGTTGACAGTGAGGACTTTATTTTTTTGCTGAGTTTAGTTAAAGCATCAGTTTTGTTTTCCAAACGAGGCCTTTTTTTAAATAGAATAATTGGAAGAAAACTATACCATTTTAGATTAGAGAATTTCTTTATTATCCTAAAGATCAAACTAATGTTAAGTCTGTGGGGAATAAAATTTTTTAAAAAACACATTACTACTACACATCAGAAAGAAAGCGAGAATGGATTTAGCTCAGTTCCACTTAACAGCCTTTCACATCATTCTAAAATACTGGAATGGAAAAGAAAACATTTACCAGTGGAGGGAGTCTACTTGGTAGTACTAGTAGATTTTCACAGTACCCAAATCAGTCTGTTGTTAAATCACTTTTTTTAAAAGACACCAGTGCAGATTATCTTATTGAATCAAAATAATAAAACAACCCTTGTCCAACTATTACTCTTTACCAATAAACATGGATGACAGAGGACATGCGTAGTGTATTCTGAACACCAAGATGTGTTATCTGGGTCAACAGCTGTTGATGGTGTGCATTTCAAGATAATCTCTGATTGAAAAAGTCAATTTGACAAAATGTCTCAGTCGGTTGGAAAATGGTGCTTGCAATACAATAATTTGGGGTATGATTCCTGCATGGGCCATTCAGATATTTGAACATGACTTCATGTTTATGCATCCTAATGGTAGCTTGGTAGTTATACTGTCAACTCTGATAGCAGCTATACCAGTTTACTATTCCAAACCATCATCATCATGAATTCCGTGCATGCCGTTTGTAAAGGCTGATCATTCTGTGCATGCTGTTTGTAAAGGCTGATGACCTACAGTATACTGTACTTTCCAAGTCAAAGTAGGAATTGAGTTAAATGTTACCACAGCAGTTCATCTCTCCCATTAATAATCTCAGTATCATGGCATAAAGCAGTCAAACAGGGATTTAGATAAACAATAACACAAACATACCAATGGTCTGATTGACTGCCATCTGTCTGATGAGTCTACCTGACTTAGTACAAGATTCTCCCTCAAGAAAACTACCCTTCATTTCATGGTCTTGGGTAAACTATACCTAACTCCCACAAGGGTTTGTCTTCATCCAAATAAAGTATTAATGACAACAACAATATAATGAAAATCACTTTGCGATGCAAAACAGCATCATTGTCTTGTGAGATTAATGACACAGACAGAATAACTCAAGAGGCAATCATGGAGTAAAATACCCCATCGTCACAAGTGCTCAGGTATCTAAATCCATCAGGTATTGTTTTGTAAATGGTTTCCATATATGTATTTGTATGCATTATGTTAATCATGCTTAGCATGCCTCAGTGTATTGCAAATGTGCAATACTAAATCCCCTACGTCTAGCGTGCAATACTAAATCCCCTACGTCTAGCGTGCAATACTAAATCCCCTACGTCTAGCGTGCAATACTAAATCCCCTACGTCTAGCGTGCAATACTAAATCCCCTACGTCTAGCGTGCAATACTAAATCCCCTACGTCTAGCGTGCAATACTAAATCCCCTACGTCTAGCGTGCAATACTAAATCCCCTACGTCTAGCGTGCAATACTAAATCCCCTACGTCTAGCGTGCAATACTAAATCCCCTACGTCTAGCGTGCAATACTAAATCCCCTACGTCTAGCGTGCAATACTAAATCCCATACGTCTAGCGTGCAATACTAAATCCCATACGTCTAGCGTGCAATACTAAATCCCCTACGTCCAGTGTGTGATGTGAATGTCTGTTTCCTGGTGAAGGGATTGGGGTTTGGTACATGATGACTACATATTATCTCAGAGAAGCTGGTCTGTCTGAACATCTTGCTATGAGACACTCAGGAAGGATTACAAAGAGACGTCAAAGTGAATGTGATTTCTACTGATAACTGCACACAGCATTCTGTAAGACAAACAGTCACAAACAGTGACATGTCTATAACTCCCCAGCAATGTTCATTGTTCATACAAACAGTACCATTCACTAACACTTTGAGCCCAACAAGTCTGAAAACATTTGCACCTAATACAACAGTGAAATGCTTACTTTACAAGCCCTTAACCAACAATGCAGTTAAGAAACAATTGTGTTAAGATAGATATTCTTTTTTTTTTTTTATGAAAAATAAAAAATTATTAAAAGCAACAATAAAATAACAGTAACAAGGCTATATACAGGACGGTACTGGTACACAGAGTCAACGTGTGGGGGCAGAGGTTAGTCGAGGTAATTGAGGTGCATGCTATACAGAGAAATATGTTGTGAGTAGGGTAACAGCCTCAATTTGTCGGGGCATGGCCTCTACAAGGTGTCGAAATCATTCCACAGGGATGCTGGCCCATGTTAAATCCAATGCTTCCCACAGTTGTGTCAAGTTGGCTGGATGTCCTATGGGTGGTGGACCATTCTTGATATACATGAGAAACTGTTGAGTGTTAAAAACCCAGCAGCGTTGGGTGCGCCTGGCCGGTGCGCCTGGCACCTACTACCATACCCCGTTCAAAGACACTTAAATATTTTGTCTTGCCCATTCACAATCCATGTCTCAATTGTTTCAAGGCTTAAAACCTCAAAAAAGGATCTTGGCCTTTAAAAAAAAAGAAAAGAAAAAAATCACCTAAAATGACATACCCAAATCTAACTGCCTGTAGATCAGGACCTGAAACAAGGATATCCATATTCTTGATACCACTTGAAAGGAAAAGTGTAGAAGTCAGTTCCTACTGTGGCAAACCTCTTCAAGGTTAGGAGCATTTGTCACAAACTAAGTGGTAAACTGTCACCAAATCACCCAAGAATGAGAGTTCTTTCGAACAGGACAGTACCTGTGTGTTTGTTTCTTCGTCCTGGTCCACCCAGGCCGTAGGCGAGGTCAAGGATAGCAGGGTTCGGTACACAAATCGGGTTCTCGGTAAGTCCAGGTCCAAACGCCAACAGGTAAGTCCAAAACAGTCCAGCTCATACACGGTAAATCCAGCCAATCTCTATTGTCTCTTTCTCTATTGTTCATAGATCCTTCCAGCACTCTCTTCTCCTCTTCCTGGTTTTTCTTGACCCTTTATCTGTGGGTTGGCTCCACCTTCTGAGGGTTCCCCTTGCTTCTGGGACTTGTAGTGTTGGTGGTCGGACATTTTGTGATCTGTAGTTCTGACAGGGGTGGCCATTTTAGTGATCGGGCAGAGCCCGTTTATTAGTTCTGCTCTCACATATCTGCCATTTACCACTCGACCCCCTTCTTCGCCACACTACATTTGAAAATAAAAATTGATTTTATCAAACAAAACTGTTACATTTTGTGTCTGGGATCCCCAGGATGACAAATCAGAGCAAAATTACTGAATGTAAGTAGATTATTTACCTTCAGAGGTGAATATATCAAAACAGTTGCTGTGATAAAAGTTTGCTGTGCACTCTCCTCAAACAATAGGATGGTCTTTTTTCACTAAAATAGCTACTGTAAAATTGGACAGGGCAGTTAGATTAACAAGAATTTAAGCATTCTGCACATATAAAAATGCATATGTCCTGGAAAGATGGCTGTTACTTAAAACGTCATTCTAGTCACAGAGCACGTTAGCAACAACCGTCCAGGTATAGGGACACCGATCCCGTAGAGGTTATTAAATATCTTTTGTTAGCCTGTCTCCTCCCCTTCATGTACACTGAAGTGAAGTGGATTTAACAAGTGACATCAATAAGGGATCATGGCTTTCACCTGGATTCACCTGGTCAGTCAGTCATGGAAAGAGCAGATGTTCTTAATGTTTTGTAGACAGTGTAGTATATAGTTTTGTATCGTACAGAATTCCACACATAGTAATTTAATAGGATATCTGTGGTTCCACCACTTTAGAAGGCATTCCAACTATGCGGGAATACCTTGTGCCTTTAACCATCGCTCAGCATTCAGCACCATGTTATAGCGTTGCGATCAATTTGACATTTTGTATGGACAAAAGACTAATCGTCGATTCAGCACCACAGCTGCGGAACAGTGCCATGCCCAGGTAGCTTTGCAGTGTGGCGAAGAAAAAGGTGAAGATTGCAATCACCTGTGTAGTGGTTGGGTTTGACATGTTCGTCTACTGTTCCAACTCCCATTCCCCCAAAACGTACAATTGTAAAACTAGGCCTAGAGACTATGTGTAACGGCTTTCTTCTACCTCCTTCTCTGACAAAGAGGTGGAATAAGGATCGGACCAAAATGCAACGTGGTTCGTTCGATACATCTTTAATTATGACAAAACACGAACAATTACAAAACAACAAACGTCGAAAATCGAAACAGCCCTGACTGGTGCAACAAACACAGAGACAGGAACAATCACCCACAAACACACAGTGAAACCCAGGCTACCTAAATAGGGTTCCCAATCAGAGACAACGATAATCACCTGACTCTGATTGAGAACCGCCTCAGGCAGCCATGGACTAATCTATACACCCCACACAACCCCAAGACAAAACACACTACAAATAAACCCATGTCACACCCTGGCCTGACTCAATAAATGAAGATAACATAAATATAGACCAGGGCGTGACAGAACCCCCCTAAGGTGCGGACTCCCGGACGCACATCAAAACAATAGGGAGGGTCCGGGTGGGCGCCTGTCCATGGCGGCGGCTCCGGCTCGGGACGTGGAACCCACTCTATGAATGTCTTAGTCCCCCCTCCTCGCGTCCTAGGATTGTCCACCCTCACCGCCGACCATGGCCTAGTAGTCCTCACCCAGAACCCCACTAGACTGAGGGGCGGCTCGGGACAGAGGGGCGGCTCGGGACAGAGGGGCGGCTCGGGACAGAGGGGCGGCTCGGGACAGAGGGGCGGCTCGGGACAGAGGGGCGGCTCGGGACAGAGGAAGCCCAGCACTGAGAGGAAGCCCAGCACTGAGAGGAAGCCCAGCCAGGCAGTTGAATCCGGCAGATCCTGGCTGGCTGGCAGTTCTGGCAGATCCTGGCGGATCTGGAGGAGTCTGGTTGACTGGCGGATCTGGAAGAGTCTGGTTGACGAGCAGATCTGGAAGAGTCTGGTTGACGAGCAGATCTGGAAGAGTCTGGTTGACGAGCAGATCTGGAAGAGTCTGGTTGACGAGCAGATCTGGAAGAGTCTGGTTGACGGGCAGATCTGGAAGAGTCTGGTTGACGGGCAGATCTGGAAGAGTCTGGTTGACGGGCAGATCTGGAAGAGTCTGGTTGACGGGCAGATCTGGAAGAGTCTGGTTGACGGGCAGATCTGGAAGAGTCTGGTTGACGGGCAGATCTGGAAGAGTCTGGTTGACGGGCAGATCTGGAAGAGTCTGGTTGACGGGCAGATCTGGAAGAGTCTGGTTGACGGGCAGATCTGGAAGAGTCTGGTTGACGGGCAGATCTGGAAGAGTCTGGTTGACGGGCAGATCTGGAAGAGTCTGGTTGACGGGCAGATGTGGAAGAGTCTGGTTGACGGGCAGATGTGGAAGAGTCTGGTTGACGGGCAGATGTGGAAGAGTCTGGTTGACGGGCAGATGTGGAAGAGTCTGGTTGACGGGCAGATGTGGAAGAGTCTGGTTGACGGGCAGATGTGGAAGAGTCTGGTTGACGGGCAGATGTGGAAGAGTGGTTGACTGGCAGATGTGGAAGAGTCTGGTTGACTGGCAGATGTGGAAGAGTCTGGCTGACTGGCAGATGTGGAAGAGTCTGGCTGACTGGCAGATGTGGAAGAGTCTGGCTGACTGGCAGATGTGGAAGAGTCTGGCTGACTGGCAGATGTGGAAGAGTCTGGCTGACTAGCAGATGTGGAAGAGTCTGGCTGACTGGCAGATGTGGAAGAGTCTGGCTGACTGGCAGATGTGGAAGAGTCTGGCTGACTGGCAGATGTGGAAGAGTCTGGCTGACTGGCAGATGTGGAAGAGTCTGGCTGACTGGCAGATGTGGAAGAGTCTGGCTGACTGGCAGATCTGGAAGAGTCTGGCTGACTGGCAGATCTGGAAGAGTCTGGCTGACTGGCGGATCCTGGCAGACTGACATCTCTGGCTGCTTCATGCTGACTGACGGCTCTGGCTGCTCCATGCTGACTGGCGGCTCTGGCTGCTCCTTGCAGACTGGCAGCTCCTTGCAGACTGGCGGCTCCTTGCAGACTGGCGGCTCCTTGCAGACTGGCGGCTCCATGCAGACTGGCAGCTCCATGCAGACTGGCAGCTCTGGCTGCTCCAAGCAGACTGACAGCTCTGGCTGCTCCAAGCAGACTGACAGCTCCGGCTGCTCCAAGCAGACTGACAGCTCCGGCTGCTCCATGCAGACTGGCAGCTCTGGCTGCTCCATGCAGACTGGCAGCTCTGGCTGCTCCATGCAGACTGGCAGCTCTGGCTGCTCCATGCAGACTGGCAGCTCTGGCTGCTCCATGCAAACTGGCAGCTCTGGCTGCGCTAAACGGGCAGGAGACTCCGGCAGCGCTGTAGAGGCGGAAGGCTCTGGCAGCGCTAAACAGGCGGGAGGCTCCGGCAGCGCAGGAGAGGAGGAAGGCTCCGGCAGCGCTAAACAGGCGGGAGACTCCAGGAGCGCTGTAGAGGAGGAAGGCGTCGACAGCTCTGAACAGGCGGGAGGCTCCGGCAGCGCAGGAGAGGCGAGGCGCACTGTAGGCCTGATGCGTGGTGCTGGCACTGGTGGTACTGGGCCGAGGACACGCACAGGAAGCCTGGTGCGGGGAGCTGCCACCGGAGGGCTGGGGTGTGGAGGTGGCACAGGATGGGCTAGACCGTGAAGGCTCACTGGAGATCTTGAGAGCAGTGTTGGCACAGGACGTGCAAGGCTAGGGATGTGCACAGGAGGCCTGGTGCGTGAGGCTGGCACCAACTTCACCAGCCGACTAACACGCACCTCAGGACGAGTATGGAGCGCTGACCCAGGTGCCATTAAATCCCTGACACGTTCCGTCGGGAGCGAATTCCAAGCAAAAAGCACCAACACAGCAACTCCCTCATTTCTCTCTCCTCCAATTTCCCCATTAACTCCTTCACAGTCTCTGCTTTGCTCACCTCCAGCACCGGTTCTGGTCTCCTCCTTGGCTCCTCACGATAAACAGGGAGAGTGGGCTCAGGTCTGACTCCTGACTCTGCCACACTCTCCCTGAGCCCCCCCCGCCCCCCAAGAAATTTTTGGGGCTGACTCTCGGGCTTCCATCCGCGTCGCCGCGCTGCCTCCTCATACCGGCGCCTCTCAGCTCTCTCCGCCTCCAGTTCTTCTTTGGGGCGGCGATATTCTCCAGGCTGATTCCAGGGTCCTTCTCCGAACAATTTCTCCTCCCAATTCCAGAAGTCCTGTGATCGCTGTTGCTGCCTTTGTTGCTTCTCCTGTGGCTCCTGCCCGTTGACACGTTGCTTGGTCCGTTTGTGGTGGGTGATTCTGTAACGGCTTTCTTCTACCTCCTCTGACGAAGAGGTGGAATAAGGATCGGACCAAAATGCAACGTGGTTCGTTCGATACATTTTTAATTATGACGAAACACGAACAATTACAAAACAACAAACGTCGAAAACCGAAACAGCCCTGACTGGTGCAACAAACACAGAGACAGGAACAATCACCCACAAACACACAGTGAAACCCAGGCTACCTAAATAGGGTTCCCAATCAGAGACAACAATAATCACCTGACTCTGATTGAGAACCGCCTCAGGCAGCCATGGACTAATCTATACACCCCACACAACCCCAAGACGAAACACACTACAAATAAACCCATGTCACACCCTGGCCTGACTCAATAAATGAAGATAACATAATAAATATAGACCAGGGCGTGACACTATGTTTCAGATCTTGGTTTCATGCTTAAATATTTCAGTCCAAATCTAATAAAGAATTAATAATTTGAAAGGGTCAATATGCAGTTCAAACAATAAAGCACTCGTTCGGCCCCCGTTGTGGGTAAACAGCTTACTGATGGGGCTGGAGAAATGTAACCTCTCTCAAATTCATAGAATGGGATATAAATGCAAGGACTGACCATCCATTTGATCAATACGATAATTTTAACCATGTTTTGAAGCTATACAATGTTTGTTTACAATTAGATTGTTTACAAACAATGGAGTAAAACAAGTTTATATTTTGGGATCTGATTGGGTTAAACTGTTAAACTAAGCTCAATAAGCAAAAAAAGTTGTATTCTTCAAGAATCAATAAGTAGCCTACAGATTGCCACGTAAAAACAAATATGGATTCTTACAAATTATTCATCTCTTAAAATATAAGTCCCTAATAAACAAGTGAGCAAGTAGGCCTAGCTACATTTTAGGCTTATTTTAGGCTATTCTTAATCATGTGCACCTTAATTTGGGAGAACAGACTCGTGGTAATGGCTGTAGCGGAATTGTATCAAATACATCAAACATGGTTTCCATGTGCTTTATGCCAGTCCATTCGCTCCGTTCAGCCATTATGAGCCGTCCTTCCCTCAGCAGCCTCCTATGCATCTCAGTAACAGTTGCAATAAGACCAAGTACTGAATACATTTAGGCAGGGGTCCCCAATTACAGTGCCAGCCATAGTGAAGACATCAAAACTATGAAATAACACATATGGAATCATGTAGTAAGCAAAAACGTGTTAAACATATTTTATATTTAAGATTCATCAAAGTAGTCACCCTTTGCCTTGATGACAGATTTGCACTCTTGGAATTCTCTCAACCAGTTTCATGAGGAATGCTTTTCCAACAGTCCAAGGTCCCACATGTGCTGAACACTTGTTGGCTGATTTTCCTTCACTCTGCAGTCCAACTCATCCAAAACCATCTCAACTGGGTTGAGATTGGGTGACTGTGGAGGCCAGGTCGTCTGATGCAGCACCATCACTCTCCTTCGTGGTCAAATAGCCCTTACACAGCCTGGAGGTGTGTTTTGGGTCATTGTCCTGTTGAAAAACAAATGATGGTCCCACTAAGTGCAAACCAGATGGGGATGGCGCATCGCTGCAGAATGCTGTTGTAGCTCTGCTGGTTAAGTGTGCCTTGAATTCTAAATAAATCACAGTGTCACCAGCAAAGCACCCCCATACCGTCACACCTCCTCCTCCATGTTTCATAGTGGGAACCACAAATGCAGAGTTCATCCGTTCACCTACTCCGCGTCTCACAAGGACACGGTGGCTGGAACCAAAACTCTCAAATTGACTCAGACCAAAAGGACAGATTTCCACCTGTCTAATGTCCATTGCTCATGTTTCTTGACCCAAGCAAGTCTCTTCTTATTATTGATGTCCTTTAGTAGTGGTTTCTTTGCAGCAATTCGACCATGAAGGCCTGATTCACACTATCTCCTCTGAACAGTTGATGTTGAGATGTGTCTGTTTACTTGAACTCTGTAGCATTTAGTTGGGTTGCAATTTCTGAGGCTGGTGACGCTAAATGAACTTATCCTCTGCAGCAGAAGTAACTTTGGGTCTTCCTTTCTTGTGGCGGTCCTCATGAGAGCCAGTTTCATCATAGAGCTTGATGCTTTTTGCAACTGCACTTGAAGAAACCTTCAAAGTCCTTGAAATTTTCCAGATTGACTGACCTTCATGGCTTAAAGTAATGATGGACTGTCATTTCTCTTTCCTTTTTTGAGCTGTTTTTGACATAATATGGACTTGGTCTTTTACCAAATAGGGCTATGTCCTGTATACCACCCCGACCTTGTCACAACAAAACTGATTGGCTCAAACTCATTAAGGAAAGAAATTCCACAAATTAACTTAACAAGGCAAACTGGTTAATTGAAATGCATTTCTGGTGACTACCTCATAAACCTGGTTGAGAGAATACCAAGAGTGTGCAAAGCTGTAATCAAGGCAAAAGGTGGCTACTTTGAAGAATCTCAAATATAAAATATATTTAGATTTGTTTAAGACTTTTTTTGTTAATACATGATTCCATGTGTTATTTAATAGTTTTGATGTGTCGACTATTATTCTACAATATAGAAAATAGTAAAATAAATAAAAACCCTTCAATGAGTAGGTGTCCAAACATTTGATTGGTACTACACTGCTCAAAAAAATAAAGGGAACATTAAAATAACACATCCTAGATCTGAATGAATGAAATATTCTTATTAAATACTTTTTTCTTTACATAGTTGAATGTGCTGATTTATCAACCCATGGAGGTCTGGATTTGGAGTCACACTCAAAATTAAAGTGGAAAACCACACTACAGGCTGATCCAACTTTGATGTAATGTCTTTAAAACAAGTCAAAATGAGGCTCAGTAGTGTGTATGGCCTCCACATCCATGTATGGCCTCCCTACAATGCCTGGGCATGCTCCTGATGAGGTGGCGGATGGTCTCCTGAGGGATCTCCTCCCAGACCTGGACTAAAGCATCCGCCAACTCCTGGACAGTCTGTGGTGCAACGTGGCGTTGGTGGATGGAGCGAGACATGATGTCCCAGATGTGCTCAATTGGATTCAGGTCTGGGGAACAGGCAGGCCCGTCCATAGCATCAATGCCTTCCTCTTGCAGGAACTGCTGACACACTCCAGCCACATGAGGTCTAGCGTTGTCTTGCATTAGGAGGAACCCAGGGCCAACCGCACCAGCATATGATCTCACAAGGGGTCTGAGGATCTCATCTCGGTACCTAATGGCAGTCAGGCTACCTCTGGCGAGCACATGGAGGGCTGTGCGCCCCCCCCCCCAAAGAAATGCCACCCCACTCCATGACTGACCCACCGCCAAACTGGTCATGCTGGAGGATGTTGCAGGCAGCAGAACGTTATCCACCGCATCTCCAGACTCTGTCAAGTCTGTCACATGTGCTCAGTGTGAACCTGCTTTCATCTGTGAAGAGCACAGGCCGCCAGTGGCGAATTTGCAATCTTGGTGTTCTCTGGCAAATGCCAAACGTCCTGCACGGTGTTGGGCTGTAAGCACAATCCCCACCTGTGGACGTCGGGCCCTCATACCACCCTCATGGAGTCTGAGCAGACACATGCACATTTGTGGCCTGCTGGAGGTCATTTTGCAGGGCTCTGGCAGTGCTCCTCCTGCTCCTCCTTGCACAAAGGCGGAGGTAGCGGTCCTGCTGCTGGGTTGTTGCCCTCCTACAGCCTCCTCCACGTCTCCTGATGTACTGGCCTGTCTCCTGGTAGCGCCTCCATGCTCTGGACACTACACTGACAGACACAGCAAACCTTCTTGCCACAGCTCACATTGATGTGCCATCCTGGATGAGCTGCACTACCGGAGCCACTTGTGTGGATTGTAAACTCCATCTCATGCTACCACTAGAGTGAAAGCACCGCCAGCATTCAAAAGTGACCAAAACATCAGCCAGGAAGCATAGGAACTGAGAAGTGGTCTGTGGTCATCACCTGCAGAACCACTCGTTTATTGGGGGTGTCTTGCTAATTGCCTATAATTTCCACCTGTTGTCTATTCCATTTGCACAACAGCATGTGAAATTTATTGTCAATCAGTGTTGCTTCCTAAGTCGACAGTTTGTTTCACAGAAGTGTGATTGACTTGGAGTTACATTGTGTTGTTTAAGTGTTCCCTTTATTTTTTGAGCAGTGTATATATAAACATTGCTTTTCCTCAGATAACTTGGGTCGCCAAGTAAAATCACCCGCAAGCTGTATTTGGTATTGGAGAAACCTGGTTTCGGGAAAAATCCATTTGAATGCAATCACTTTTTGCAGTCGTGGAAAAATTACTCAAGTATGACAATTGGGTACAAGTAAAGATATCTTAATAGAAAATGACTCAAGTAAAAGTGAAAGTCACCCAGTAAAATAGTGCTTGAGTGAAAGTATAAAAGTATTTGGTTTTCAATATACTTAAGTATCAAAAGTAAAAATCACTTCAAATTGCTTATATTAAGCAAAGCAGACAGAACAATTCTTGTTTAATTTTGTTTATGGATAGCCAGGGACACACAACAACAGTCAGACTTCATTTATAAACGAAGCATGTGTTTCGCGAGTCCGTCAGATCAGAGGCAGTAGGGATGACAAGGGATGTTCTCTTGATAAGTGCATGAATTGGACCATTTTCCTGTCTTGCTTTTGGGAGTCAGGGAAAATGTACAAAGTCAAATGTACATTATTTTCTTTAGGAATGTAGTGAAGTAAAAATAAAAGTTGTTAAAAAATATAAAAATGGTAAAGTACAGATACCCCAAAAAACTACTTAAGTAGTACATTAAAGTATTTTTACCTAAACACCACTGACTTTTTCACAGCATCCCTTTTGATTTAAAAGATAACTTTGCATACATGTTTGCCCATTGAAGAAGTTGTCAGATCGTTACTTTTTGGACCTGAATGCCAAACATTCAAAGTTGACTCATTTTGCATACCCCTCCCTACCATGAGACATCCATGTCTTCGTCACTGGAAAAGATAAACGGTTGAGTTTGATATAATTTAAAAGCTTACAACAGGGTTGTCAAACTATTTAAAATGTCTTGATAATTTTTTTTAAATAATGTCAATTATCGTAAAACGTGTGAACAAAATAAAACAAATCATATTAACATACGTTGTAGCTTAGACCCTATTTTACATCATCTGAGATTGTTGTGTTGTGTCCGCCATCGGTTGAGACACAACATGTTCTTGAATACAGGGAGGGTGTCATTTTAAATCAGAAACATAATTCATAGAACGGACCAGTCCCTTAGGACCACTGGAATTGATCTGGTCCACCATTGACATTTTAATTTAATTGAAATTGTAACTTCCAAATTACTACCACAAAGATGGCTGCTGGTCCACTCACCGTCGAATGTCAACTTATATGGTCATGTCCATTCTATTATCTACTGAACAAAAATAAAAACACAATATGCAGCAATTTCAATGATTTTACCGAGTTACAGATCAAATAAGGAAATCAGTCCATTTAAATAAATTCATTAGGCCACAATCTCTGCATTTCACATGACTGGGCAGGGGCGCAGCAATGGGTGGGCATTGGCCCTCCCACTTGGGAGCCAGGTCCACCCATTGGGGACTGGCTGAATGCGTTTTTTCCCACAAAATGGCTTTATAACAGTCAGAAATACTCCTCAGTTTCATCACATGCCTGTGAGGTTGGTCTCAGACGATCCCGCAGGTGAAGAAGCCAGTGTGAAGGTCCTGGGCTGGCGTGGTTACACGGGGTCTGCGGTTAGACGTACTGCCAAATTCTCGAAATTGACATTGGTGTCTTATGGTAAAGAAATGGACATACAATTATCTGGCAACAGCTCTGGTGGACATTTCTGCAGTCAGAATGCCAATTGCACAAATCTGTGGCATTGTATTGTGTGACAAAACTGCACATTTTAGAATGGCCTTTGTAATGATCATGCTGTTAAGTCAGATTCTTGATATGCCACACCTGTCAGGTGGATGGATTATCTTGGCAAAGGAGAAATTTTCACTAACAGGGACGCAAACACATTTGAGAGAAATAATCTTCTTGTGTGTATTGAAAATGTCTGGGATATTTTATTTCAGCTCATGAAACCAACACTTTACATGTTGCGTTTATATTTTTCTTCAATATACAATACATTTCTATGATTTCATTAGGTTTCCTATGGAGAATTGACAGTATCATTTAAAATAGATATAGATTTCTGGCTCTCACATACCTGTAACTTATTCCTTAAGAGGCTCCTCTGTCCTCCACTCGTTACCTGTATTAATGGCACCTGTTTGAACTTGTTATCAGTATAAAAGACACCTGTCCACAACCTCAAACAGTCACACTCCAAACTCCACTATGGCCAAGACCAAAGAGCTGTCAAAGGACACCAGAAACAAAATTGTAGACCTGCACCAGGCTGGGAAGACTGAATCTGCAATAGGTAAGCAGCTTGGTTTGAAGAAATCAAATGTGGGAGCAATTATTAGGAAATGGAAGACATACAAGACCACTGATAATCTCCCTCGATCTGGGGCTCCACGCAAGATCTCACACCGTGGGGTCAAAAGGATCACAAGAACGGTGAGCAAAAATCCCAGAACCACACGGGGGGACCTAGTGAATGACCTGCAGAGGGCTGGGACCAAAGTAACAAAGCCTACCATCAGTAACACACTACGCCGCCAGGGACTCAAATCCTGCAGTGCCAGACGTGTCCCCCTGCTTAAGCCAGTACATGTCCAGGCCCATCTGAAGCTGTCTAGAGAGCATTTGGATGATCCAGAAGAAGTTTGGGAGAATGTCATATGGTCAGATGAAACCAAAATAGAACTTTTTGGTAAAAACTCAACTCGTCGTGTTTGGAGGACAAAGAATGCTGAGTTGAATCCAAAGAACACACCATACCTACTGTGAAGCATGGGGGTGGAAACATCATGCTTTGGGGCTGTTTTTTTGCAAAGGGACCAGGACGACTGATCCGTGGGGTCTGTGCATATTTGTAAACAACAGCGGATGCACAAAATCTAAGGAAGACTCTAGATTTTGGTCGCCTGAAGTAGAGTATCTCATGATAAGCTGTAGACCGCACTATTGGCCAAGAGAGTTACCTATATTTTGTGTGGCTTTTTATTTACGACCACAGACAGATACTGGCACTGAGACCGCACTCAGTCAGCTGTATAAGGAAATAAGCAAACAGGAAACCGCTCACCCAGAGGCGGCGCTCCTAGTGGCGGGTACTTTAATGCAGGGAAACTTAAATCAGTCGTAACTCATTTCTATCAGCGTGTTAAATGCACAACCCGAGGGGGAAAAAATATAGATCACCTGTACTCAATACACAGAGTCGCATACAAAGCTCTCCCTCACCCTCCATTTCTCAAATCTGACCACAATGCTATCCTCCCAATTCCTGCTTACAAGCAAAAAATAAAGCAGGAAGCACCAGTGACTCTGTCCATAAAAAAAGTGGTCAGATGAAACAGATGCTAAACTACAGGACTTTTTTGCTAGCACAGACTGGAATATGTCCCGGGATTCTTCCGATGGCATTGAGGAGTACACCACATCAGTCACTGGCTTTATCAATAAGTGCATCGAGGATGTCATCCCCACAGTTACTGTATGTACATACCCCAACCATGGATTACAGGCACGGAAGCCATTGATTACAGGCAACATTCGCACTAAGCTACAGGGTAGAGCCGCCGCTTTCAAGGTGTGGGACTCTAACCCGGAAGCTTATAAGAAATCCTGCTATGCCCCAAGATGAACCATCAAACAGGCAAAGCGCCTATACAGGACTAAGATTGAATCGTACTACACCGGCTCCGACGCTCGTCTTATGTGGCAGGGCCTGCAAACTACTACAGGCTACAAAGGGAAGCACAGCTGAGAGCTGCCCAGTGACACGAGCCTACCAGACAAGCTAAATCACTTTTATGCTCGCTTCGAGGCAAGCAACACTGAGGCATGTATGAGAGCATCAGCTGTTCCGGACGACTGTGCGAACATACTCTCCATAGCCGATGTGAGTAAGACCTTTGAACAGGTCAACATTCACAAGGCCGTGGGACCAGACTGATTACCAGGATGTGTACTCCAGGCATGTGCTGACCAACTGTCAGGTGTCTTCACTGACATTTTCAAAATGTCCCTGATTGAGTCTGAAATACCAACATGTTTCAAGCAGACCAACATAGTCCCTGTGCCCAAGAACACAAAGGTAACCTGCCTAAATGACTACAGACCCGTAGCACTCACATCCGTAGCCATGAAGTGCTTTGAAAGGTTGGTAAAAGGCTCACATTAACACCATTATCCCAGAACTCCTAGACCCACTCCAACTTGCATACCGCCAAACAGATCCACAGATGATGCAATCTCTATTGCACTCCACACTACCCTTTCCCACCTGGACAAAAGGAACCCCTACGTGAGAATGCTATTCATTGACTACAGCTCAGTGTTCAACGCCATAGTGCCCTCAAATCTCATCACTAAGCTAAGGATCCTGAGAGTAAACACCTCCTTCTGCAACTGGATCCTGGACTTCCTGACGGGCCACCCCCAGGTGGTGTGGGAAGGTAGCAACACATCCGCCATGCTGATTCTCAACACTGGAGCCCCTCAGGGGTGCGTGCTCAGTCTCCTCATGTACTCCCTGTTCACCCATGACTGCGCGGCCAGGCACGACTTCAACACCATCATTAAGTTTGCAGACGACACAACAGTGGTAGGCCTGATCACCAACAACAACGAGACAGCCTATAGGGAGAAGGTCAGAGACCTGGCCGGGTGGTGCCAGAATAAAAACTATCCCTAAACGTAACCAAGACTAAGGAGATGATTGTGGACTACAGGAAAAGGAGGACCGAGCACGCCCCCATTCTCATCAACGGGGCTTTAGTTGAGCAGGTTGACAGCTTCAAGTTTCTTAGTGTCCACATCACCAACCAACTAGAATGTTCCAAGCACACCAAGACAGTCGTGAAGAGGGCACGGCAAAGCCTATTCCCTCTCAGGAACTAAAAGGATTTGGCATGGGTCCTCAGATCCTGAAAAGGCTCTACAGCTGCAACATCGAGAGCATCCTGACTGGTATGGCAACTGCTTGGCCTCTGACCGCAAGGCACTACAGAGGGTAGTGCGCACGGCCCAGTACATCACTGGGGCTAAACTGCCTGCCATCCAGGACCACTACACCAGGCGGTGTCAGAGGAATGCCCTAAAAATTGTCAAAGACCCCAGCCATAAACTGTTCTCTCTGCTACCGCAGGGCAAGAAGTAACGGAGCGCCAAGTCTATGACCAAAAGGCTTCTCAACAGCTTTTACCCCAAGCCATAAGACTCCTGAACAGGTAATCAAATGGCTAACTGGACTATTTGCATTGTGTGCCTCCCCCACCAAACCCTCTTTACGCTGCTGCAACTCTCTGTTTATCATCTGCACATTGGCTACCCAAACTATCTGCATTGTGTCCCGCCAACCCCTCTTTTACACTGCTGCTATTCTCTGTTTATCATATATGCATAGTCACTTTAACTATACCTACATGTACATATTGCCTCAATTAGCCCGACTAACTGGTGCCTGTATATAGCCTCGCTACTGTTATTTTCACTGTCTTTTTAAAGTTGTTTTTATTTCTTTACTTATATATTGTTCACCTAATACCTTTTTTTTACTTACATTTGCACTGTTGGTTAGGGCCTGTCAGTAAACATTTCACAGTAAGGTCTACACATGCGGTCTACACAGGCGCACATGACAAATAAACGTTGATTTGATATCTCAACCATTTATCTTTTCCAGTGGTTGAATACATGGATATCTCATGGTGTGGGTATAAAAAAAGGGGCCAAATTTGAGCACTTTTATATATCTCTTGAATGTTTTGGTTTTCAGATCCAAAAAGTAACTTTCTGAGCACAATTGGCAAATATGTAAGGAAGGTTTCCTTAAAAAAAAGGGGGGGGGGGTGCAGCCAAAATGTGAATGAATTCAAATGGGTTTACCCTTTAGTAAAAGTATGTTATTTATTTTTGTATAGCATAAGATCAAATCAACCAATCAAATGAGAAGCAAAAACACAGGTAAGGAAACAAACAATTCTGAAAATCAATCTGCAAAAGAGCATTCTGTGAAATATGATTTGAGCAAACATTAATTTGTAATTTTACTCAAGTTTATTCAAATTCAGCTCACTTCTAGCAGTTTGTTGTGTAAACAACACATTAGCAAAACATTATTTACCTTTTCAATTACACTCAAACTCACAGATTATCGTTGATTACGCCATTAGTTGAATTTTTTTTGTGTGTGCGTGTAATACCATGCTAGACAGAATTAAACATGATTTTTTTATGAAAATGTTGTGCAATGGTAGTCTACAAAGCTTGTCAAAATGCTGAAATTGTACTAGCAAGTATAGCCTAATATTGGGTAACAAACAAGACCGACACAAGGTACCACAACAGCCTACCACAACATAATTGAGTGACAGCAGTCAGTGGCAGCTGAATCACACCTTTAGCAAACAAGTATTCTGCGTTATGGCACACACAGCCACAAAGTAGTTGGGCAGTAAACAACAATACACTTACCTCTAATCTGCAGAGGTTCGAGTTTTTGGACCGTGACTTCTTCTGAAGGTAGACGGAAAACCATCTCCTAACTGTAAATTTCTGCATGTTCGTGTCCATTGTGTGCCCCGCTTCAGATCTGCATTGTCAGTTTGTCTTTGCTCAACACCTAAATCCAGATCAGTACACAACAATAGAGAGGGATTTAGTTTCCTCCCAGCCACTCTCTTCTAATCCACTTCCTATATGGCAGATAAACAACCACCAGGAAAACCAGCGATTTGGTCACTGTTGACACCACTGCAGTGTCCGTCCGTCCTTGCTACAGCGCAATGCTTTGATATGCACAAGTATTTCGCTACACCCGCAATAACATCTTCTAAACACGTGTATGTGACCAATACGATTTGATTTGATTTGACAGTGCCATCCAAGCAGCAGTGATTCTGGCGATTACCGTCCTCAGCACCCGCCGCTATCCCTTTTGTCCCGCTGAATCAGCACGGTGCAGTCATGCAATGTGAAGCAAGCGAGGGCTCCCCTCCTCCCCAACATTCAGCTTCTTCTTTTCGCGCCCAATCAAACAGGACTCTCATCGTTGGAAGTACAGAACTCCCCCTTCTCTGACAACGGAGAGCAACTAATCCACATGTTCATGATACACCCCTACCTCATGTAGATATCAGGAAGGGTGTACACAGACTCAGAGAGCAGCATGCAATGTTGGTATGAAGCCCAGTGAAATTACGAGATGTCTCATCTGTCGTCAGGCATGTTAGGGATGCATGAATCACAGGTGAATGTTGTGGTGTTTTTAAGGCTGTGTTTACACAGGTAGCCCAAACATGTACATCCTCCCACCCTCAGAATAAATTAAGGTTGGTGTGTCGGCTGATGAGGTGTCTGCTTCAGACAAGGATCAGCGAAGAGGAAATCAGATTTTAAACATTGATGCCATATTTATAATTCTATAAAATATATCCAACTAATTGTACAATAAAGTGAGGGAATTATTTCTACTGATGTCCTATTTTTTTTAAACATAAATACATATACAATTACATGGATACAGACACATTAGAGATACCCGATAGAAACGTTATACTGTTCACACATTAACCAGCTTTTGACAATCGTTTTATAAGTTGTTATGGTTGGTATGGGTTTGAATTGCTGAGTTTCCACACAACAGCACCAGTATATACAAATGTTCTTACCACATACTCTTATTTAAAACAGTGCATTTTAGAGAATCTGGCTATGGTTTTATACTGGTGCATATCTCTAACAAATGAAAAATAGTTGGACAGAAGCTAAGGGACTGCGCCTGTGATAATTCTGTAGACCAGACCAAGTGTAATTAATACTACTAATTTTTTCCACAGACAGCCAGCCTATCTGGTTAAAATGCTCGACCTTCAGATGCTATGAGGGGGGAGTTTAAGTACAATTCTTACAAGCTTGTTTTGGCTGATATGTAGTTTATTCTTTAGATGTTTGGGGCTGCTGGTGAACCATGATGTGAAGTCATAATCAAAGTGACACTGGACTAGAACACTTTGCCGCGCATCTTAACAATGTCTATAGCAAGGTTTCCATCCAACTGGCAAAATATTTTCATGCCAACATTCTAAAATCTGTATAAAAACAATATGCACAGTTTCCGTCAAATCGAGTCTGTGTGTAAATACGTAGTGCGCATAAAAATGACTTTTGCTGCTAAATTCCCAGGTACTGATAATGTTGCTTAGGTATAGTGAATGTGCCCACTCTGGTATTTGCACATGCGCTCTAGTCAATCGCGGATAGATACAGTGCGGGTATAGCGTACATGATGAGATTATTCAAATCAAATCAAATTGTATTTGTCACATACACATGGTTAGCAGATGTTAATGCGAGTGTAGCGAAATGCTTGTGCTTCTAGTTCCGACAATGCAGTAATAACCAACAAGTTATCTAACTAACAATTCCAAAACTACTGTCTTATACACACAAGTGTAGGGGGATAAAGAATATGTACATAAAGATATATGAATGAGTGATGGTACAGAGCGGCATAGGCAAGATACAGTAGATGGTATCGAGTACAGTATATACATACGAGATGAGTATGTAAACAAAGTGGCATAGTAAAAGTGGCTAGTGATACATGTATTACATAAAGATGCAGTAGGTGATATAGAGTACAGTATATACGTATACATATGAGATGAATAATGTAGGTTATGTAAACATTATATTAGGTAGCATTGTTTAAAGTGCTAGTGATATATTTTACATAATTTCCCATCAATTCCCATTATTAAAGTGGCTGGAGTTGAGTCAGTGTGTTGGCAGCAGCCACTCAATGTTAGTGGTGGCTGTTTAACAGTCTGATGGCCTTGAGATAAAAGCTGTTTTTCAGTCTCTCGGTCCCAGCTTTGATGCACCTGTACTGACCTCGCCTTCTGGATGATAGTGGGGTGAACAGGCAGTGGCTCGGGTGGTTGTTGTCCTTGATGATCTTTATGGCCTTCCTGTAACATCGGGTGGTGTAGGTGTCCTGGAGGGCAGGTAGTTTGCCCCCGGTGATGCGTTGTGCAGACCTCACTACCCTCTGGAGAGCCTTACGGTTGTGGGCGGAGCAGTTGCCGTACCAGGTGGTGATACAGCCCGCCAGGATGCTCTCGATTGTGCATCTGTAGAAGTTTGTGAGTGCTTTTGGTGACAAGCCAAATTTCTTCAGCCTCCTGAGGTTGAAGAGGCGCTGCTGCGCCTTCTTCACGATGCTGTCTGTGTGGGTGGACCAATTCAGTTTGTCTGTGATGTGTATGCCGAGGAACTTAAAACTTACTACCCTCTCCACTACTGTTCCATTGATGTGGATGGGGGGGGGTGTTCCATCTGCTGTTTCCTGAAGTCCACAATCATCTCCTTAGTTTTGTTGACGTTGAGTGTGAGGTTATTTTCCTGACACCACACTCCGAGGGCCCTCACCTCCTCCCTCTAGGCCGTCTCGTCATTGTTGGTAATCAAGCCTACCACTGTTGTGTCATCCGCAAACTTGATGATTGAGTTGGAGGCGTGCGTGGCCACGCAGTCGTGGTGAACAGGGAGTGCAGGAGAGGGCTCAGAACGCACCCTTGTGGGGCCCCAGTGTTGAGGATCAGTGGGGTGGAGGTGTTGTTGCCTACCCTCACCACCTGGGGGCGGCCCGTCAGGAAGTCCAGTACCCAGTTGCACAGGGCGGGGTCGAGACCCAGGGTCTCTAGCTTGATGACGAGCTTGGAAGGTACTATGGTGTTAAATGCCGAGCTGTAGTCGATGAACAGCATTCTCACATAGGTATTCCTCTTCTCCAGATGGGCTAGGGCAGTGTGCAGTGTGGTTGAGATTGCATCGTCTGTGGACCTATTTGGGCGGTAAGCAAATTGGAGTGGGTCTTGGGTGTCAGGTAGGGTGGAGGTGATATGGTCCTTGACTAGTCTCTCAAAGCACTTCATGATGACGGAAGTGAGTGCTACAGGGCGGTAGTCGTTTCGCTCAGTTACCTTAGCTTTCTTGGGAACAGGAACAATGAGTGTAATAGGTGAAAGGTTTAGACAAAGGTGCATGAATTTTTTAGCACTGATAATGTTGCTGAATGTCTCATGTCTTGACTGTTCTTTCATGCACAATGATGCACCTGGCCTCCCCGCTACCTATCAAACTATTCCTATTTGTTCTTGTGGATTCATATTGAACATTGATGCAGCTTTGAATGCTTGTATGTGTGGTATGATTGATAGTTAGCCTATTGCAGATCTGGACAAATGATCCTCCTACTACTACTGTCACTAAGAATGGTGGACAGAGGGCAGGATAGATACTTACTATTTTATTTTATTTCACCTTTATTTAACCAGGTAGGCTAGTTGAGAACAAGTTCTCATTTGCAACTGTGACCTGGCCAAGATAAAGCATAGCAGTGTGAACAGACAACACAGAGTTACACATGGAGTAAACAATAAACAAGTCAATAACACAGTAGAAAAAAAAGAGAGTCTATATACATTGTGTGCAAAAGGCATGAGGAGGTAGGCAAATAATTACAATTTTGCAGATTAACACTGGAGTGATATATGCTCAAATGGTCATGTACAGGTAGAGATATTGGTGTGCAAAAGAGCAGAAAAGTAAATAAATATAAACAGTATGGGGATGAGGTAGGTAAAATTGGGTGGGGTATTTACCGATAGACTATGTACAGCTGCAGCAATCGGTTAGCTGCTCAGATAGCAGATGTTTGAAGTTGGTGAGGGAGATAAGTCTCCAACTTCAGCGATGTTTGCAATTCGTTCCAGTCACAGGCAGCAGAGAACTGGAACGAAAGGCGGCCAAATGAGGTGTTGGCTTTAGGGATGATCAGTGAGATACACCTGCTGGAGCACGTGCTATGGGTGGGTGTTGCCATCGTGACCAGTGAACTGAGATAAGGTCGGAGCTTTACCTAGCATGGACTTGTAGATGACCTGGAACCAGTGGGTCTGGCGACGAATATGTAGCGAGGGCCAGCCGACTAGAGAATACAGGTCGCAGTGGTGGGTGGTATAAGGTGCTTTAGTAACTGTTGAAGGAATTCTAAATTCCTCTGTATTATTTCCCAATCATAATTAAATACTCTGTCAATGCATTCGAAGGGTTTGTAAGACCCAATATTTTTATAAGAATGGACAGAGCCCCGGTCTTAAAAGTCAGGTAACAGCGTTTAATTCAAGAGAGTACTGCGTATATACACATTTTTCCACAGGTTATAAACTGAAAATGACGTCAGCGTTTTCTAAATGTTCTATCTCTTCATGACACCGGTAGAGAGGCCCTATAGTTCTCGAGCCTTCCCTCCTCGCCTGTAGCCAAGGTCAATCAGTGTAGATAGCATTCTAGACAGTCTAGAGATAGTCCGTCACTGCCATCTGGAGATAGTTCATTCATTTGTACCAAGTCACTGTTCTAAACTCCTGACTATATTATATACAATTGGGAATGGGAGCAAGAAAGAAAATTCATATATGTACAGTTAATAATAGCATTTGGTCAGTCCTGATTGAAATGTATACATAATTAGTCATCATTGATAAAAATTCCCTTAACAGTGACAAAACGGATGGCACTGTGATAAACTGCATCCAGTTTGCTGAGTAGAGTGTTGGAAGCTATTTTGTAGTTGACGTCGCCGAAGTCGAGGATCGGTAGGATAGTCAGTTTTACTAGGGTAAGTTTGGCGGTGTGAGTGAAGGAGGCTTTGTTGCGGAATATAAAGCCGACTCTAGATTTGATTTTCGATTGGAGATGTTTGATATGAGTCTGGAAGGAGAGATTACAGTCTAGCCAGACACCTAGGTACTTATAGATGTCCACATATTCAAGGTCGGAACCATCCAGGGTGGTGATACTAGTCAGGCGTGCGGGTGCAGGCAGCGAACGGTTGAAAAGCATGCATTTGGTTTTACTAGCGTTTAAGAGTAGTTGGAGGCCACGGAAGTAGTGCTGTATGGCATTGAAGCTCGTTTGGAGGTTAGATAGCACAGTGTCCAAGGACGGGCTGGAAGTATATAGAATGGTGTCGTCTGCGTAGAGGTGGATCAGGGAATCGCCCGCAGCAAGAGCAACATCATTGATATATACAGAGAAAAGAGTCGGCCCGAGAATTGAACCCTGTAGCACCCCCATAGAGACTGCCAGAGGACCGGACAGCATGCCCTCCAATTTGACAAACTGAACTCTGTCTGCAAAGTAGTTGGTGAACCAGGCAAGGCAGTCATCAGAAAAACCGAGGCTACTGAGTCTGCCGATAAGAATATGGTGATTGACAGAGTCGAAAGCCTTGGCAAGGTCGATGAAGACGGCTGCACAGTACTGTCTTTTATCGATGGCCGTTATGATATCGTTTAGTACCTTGAGCGTGGCTGAGGTGCACCCGTGACCGGCTCGGAAACCAGATTGCACAGCGGAGAAGGTACGTGGGATTTGAGATGGTCAGTGACCTGTTTGTTGACTTGGCTTTCGAAGACCTTAGATAGGCAGGGCAGGATGGATATAGGTCTGTAACAGTTTGGGTCCAGGGTGTCTCCCCCTTTGAAGAGGGGGATGACTGCGGCAGATTTCCAATCCTTGGGGAACGATATAAAAGAGAGGTTGAACAGGCTGGTAATAGGGGTTGCGACAATGGCGGCGGATAGTTTCAGAAATAGAGGGTCCAGATTGTCAAGCCCAGCTGATTTGTACGGGTCCAGGTTTTGCAGCTCTTCCAGAACATCTGCTATCTGGATTTGGGTAAAGGCTAGCCTCAGTGCAGTGGGCAGCTGGGAGGAGGTGCTCTTGTTCTCCATGGACTTCACAGTGTCCCAGAACTGTTTGGAGTTGGAGCTACAGGATGAAAATATCTGCCTGAAGAAGCTGGCCTCAGCTTTCCTGACTGACTGCGTGTATTGGTTCCTGACTTCCTTGAACAGTTGCATATCGTGGGGACTATCCGATGCTATTGCAGTCCGCCACAGGATGTTTTTGTGCTGGTCGAGGGCAGTCAGGTCTGGAGTGAACCAAGGGCTATATCTGTTCTTAGTTCTGCATTTTTTCAACGGAGCATGCTTATCTAAAATGGTGAGGAAGTTACTTTTAAAGAATGACCAGGCATCCTCAACTGACGGGATGAGGTCAATGTCCTTCCAGGATACCCGGGCTAGGTCGATTAGAAAGGCCTGCTCACAGAAGTGTTTTAGGGAGCGTTTGACAGTGATGAGGGGTGGTCGTTTGACTGCGGCTCCGTAGCGGATACAGGCAATGAGGCAGTGATCGCTGGTTCCTGGTTGAAGACGGTGGAGGTGTATTTGAAGGGCCAGTTGGTAAGGATGATGTCTATGAGGGTGCCCTTGTTTACAGATTTAGGGTTGTACCTGGTGGGTTCCTTGATGATTTGTGTGAGATTGAGGGCATCTAGCTTAGATTGTAGGACTGCCGGGGTGTTAGGCATATCCCAGTTTAGGTCACCTAACAGAACAAACTCTGAAGCTAGATGGGGGGCGATCAATTCACAAAAAGTGTCCAGGGCACAGCTGGGAGCTGAGGGGGGTCGGTAGCAGGCAGCAACAGTGAGAGACTTATTTCTGGAGAGAGTAATTTTTGAAGATTAGTAGTTCGAACTGTTTGGGTATGGACCTGGAAAGTATGACATTACTTTGCAGGCTATCTCTGCAGTAGACTGCAACTCCTCCCCCTTTGGCAGTTCTATCTTGACGGAAAATGTTATAGTTGGGTATGGAAATCTCCGAATTTTTGGTGGCCTTCCTGAGCCAGGATTCAGACACGGCAAGGACATCAGGGTTAGCAGAGTGTGCTAAAGCAGTGAGTAAAACAAACTTAGGGAAGAGGCTTCTGATGTTGACATGCATGAAACCAAGGCTTTTTCAATCACAGAAGTCAACAAATGAGGGTGCCTGGGGACATGCAGGACCTGGGTTTACCTCCACATCACCCGCGGAACAGAGGAGGAGTAGTATGAGGGTGCGGCTAAAGGCTGTCAAAACTGGTCGCCTAGAGCGTTGGGGACAAAGAATAAAAGGAGCAGATTTCTGGGCATGGAAGAATATATTCAGGGCATAATGCGCAGACAGGGGTATGGTGGGGTGCAGGTACAGCGGAGGTAAGCCCAGGCACTGGGTGATGATGAGAGAGGTTGTATCTCTGGACATGCTGGTTGTAATGGGTGAGGTCACCGCATGTGTGGGAGGTGGGACGAAGGGGGTATCAGGGGTATGAAGAGTGGAACTAGGGGCTCCATTGTAAACTAAAACAATGATAACTAACCTGAACAACAGTATACAAGGCATATTGACATATGAGAGAGACATACAGCGAGGCATACAGTAATCACAGGTGTTGAATTGGGAGAGCTAGCTAAAACAGTAGGTGAGACAACAACAGCTAATCAGCTAGCACAACAACAGCGGGTAAAATGGCGTTGACTAGGCAGGGAGGGTACTATCGGGGAGGTGCATGCAAGCAGATGAGGAAATTTGGCTAGGATGTAAGCTAGGATGTAAGAAATTATATAGATTATGTAGAGTAAACCCTGCAAATGAGCGACTGTTAACCTGGGAAAAAACGCACTACCCTCCACGGTGCCCAATAAAAAGAAACACAACTGCCCCAAAGCAAAAATAAATAAATCAAGTTCGACAACCCTCCCCTTTTTTTGACCACTCCCCCGCCCCAGTAAACTAATTGTGTTTTCTAATGCAAGAAATAGACCTCTGAACAAGGGCTATATCTGTTCTGGTCTTATTACTACCTGTCAGGGCAAGGAGATTGAGGTTGTAACCTCATATATATATCTTGGAATTTTAATTGATGACGGCCTCTCTTTTAAATTGCATATTCAACAACTTACAAAAAACTTGAAGCTGAAATTGGGATTTTATTTTAGGAATAAGGAATAAGGCCTGTTTTTCCATAGACTATGGGGATATTTTATATATGAATGCTTCTGCTCAGTGATTGAGATCAATTGATACTTTTTACTATGGCACTTTGAGATGTATTTTAAACTGCAAAACCCTTACGCACCACTGTACTTTGTATACCAGGGTTGGCTGGCCTTTTTCTAGTCACTCGTAGGCTCAGTCACTGGTATACTTTTATTTACAAAGCCATTTTGGGTTTACCACCTTTTTATTTGTGCATTTTTATTGTTCAGAAGTGTGGTGGGTACGCTCTTCGTTTGCTGGACTTTATCCTGCTAACTGTTCCAAATGTCCGAACTGAATTTGGTAAAAGGGCTTTTATGTACTCTGCGCCATCGTCTTGGAACACCTTACAAAATACTTTTAAACTGGAAAAACTTGTCCCGATTGGTGTTTTTAAATCACTGATGAAGGATTTTGAGGCTGATTCCCTGACCTGTCAATGTTTTTAATTTGCTGTTTTATACTCTTGTGAATTCAATGGTTTTTACTAGATTACTTGTAGTTTTTCATGTTGTCTGTCTAATGTTTTTGTAATGACTTGGTGCTGCCTATCTTGGCCAGGGCGCTCTTGAAAAATAGATTTTAATCTCAATGAGCCCTTCCTGGTTAAATAAAGGTTAAAAAGTTTTTATTTATTTATTTTTTATTTTTTTGAACTGTCCCCAGGAAGATGATTAAGATCAACTACAAACAGCAAAATTAGAATGCCGGTAAATCACTAATTTGAAATGTATAACCCATGTACTCAATTGAAATATACAATCAATCTTGCTAGTGTGCATTGAGAATCCTAACGACCTCTTAGGAGTAGCTCATTATATAATGTACATTAGTTTATCAATATGGGAGCCATTATGAGGAGAACTCCATTAGGCCTACCATCTAACCCCATGACCTCTGTCTATACTGTAGAGGGTTGTCACAGCACAGCTACAGATACATAAACAACTTTGAATTGGTTTACTGTGTAGAGATTGTTAATGAAATGATGCACACACTTAGCTAGTTTATGCAATGATGTATTAGGCCTACAATACAGTGAAAGTATCTTTGTAACTGGTTAAAGTGGTACCCAAGCCAATGCTTTGTACAAATGTACAAATCTGATGTTGCAGAGCCACACTTAAACCTTCATATAGAACATATTTTTTCTCCTTCTGCATGTGCAGCTTAGAGGTAGTGAGGTGAGAAATACCCATTGCAGTGGATCAGATTTTTTTTCACACTCAAATGTTCCACATTCATCAGAGCATGCTTACAGTATATGAACATCCAGACATAGCTTATGTCAGGGAGTGTTGGGAATAGATTGCACTTGTACCAGTACAATGAAACAGTGGTAACAGTTGTTACCAGCCCTATAGGGACGCTTGCTTCTCTTCTCACAAAGGGGACAATGCCTCTAAGTATAACAAGCTTATAATTAGCAATGACCCAGTCCCAGACTCACCAGGTCATCGTCTGATCTAAGCCTGATCCAGAGGCTATGGGGAGGACAGGACACCAGACCAGACGTTGTCAGGGGTATAAACAACTTTTCATACACCTGTAAGTTAATTAAGGATAATGATATTTTCACCAAATCTTGTGAAAAACATAATTGGGACAAATGTGTCACTATTTTCCAGAAGCCTCTACAGCTGTTTGTTTAAAGCAGAGCAGTACTTTTATAGTCGTTAAAAGGCCTGCATACACTGTATGTGGTGAATCTTCAGTAAATGTGAACATTTCCACAATACCTCATTCCTTTGGACAACACAAGGCATGTGGAACAGACTGCAATTTATTACACCCTGGTGGGTTTTAAATTCCTAAACAAGACTGCTAAATAGCTAATCAACTGGCTTCCCGGACTACCTGCATTGACCCTTTAACTAACTCTCTTGCACTGGCTATGGACACACACACACTGGACTCTACCCACACAGTCACACATACTTACACTGACACCCAAACACACGCTGCCAATACTTATTTTACCCTTACCTACATGTTCAGTACATAGCTACCTCAATTACCTCATACCCCTGCATATCAACTCGGTACTGGTACTCCCTGTATATAGCATGTTATTTTCTACTCTCTATATATGGCCATCTTATTTTACTACTTATTTTTGTTTGTTATTCACTGTCACTATTTCTATTTTTTTCAATTGTATTTATTATCTTTAACTCTGCATTGTTGAAAAAGGACTCGTAAAAAGCATTTCACGGTTAGTCAACACCTGTTGTCTATGAAGAGTGAAGAGTGACAAATAAATTTACACCCTGGTAGGTTTTATATTTGCAAATAAAAAACAGAAACACCTGAGTGATTCTGCGAGAATCTGTCCATATCTATGAAATACTACAAACAACGAGATAACGAGTCATCCACAAATGTGGTAATGGCACAAAATATCATACCTAGAAAAAGCCAAAGACACACTTTAGATTGGAATTTCATGGAGTACTGTCTGACAAAGATAATAAAGGTCTCAAAACCAATCTTTCATATCTTTGAAGAGTCACTGCTGTGAATATATTCCTTATTGGTGTGACTTCAAAAGAATGTCAGGATTCGACATGTAAACCCACTTTAAAAAGTCAACACCATACTCTTCAATGATAATGTCAAGACTTCAAAGTGCATGCTTTAGTGGATATAAGCACCTAAAAATGTTCCCCTTTGGAGCAACCGTAGAGCAAAAGTGTTGTGGTCTGTTTCTCAAAACAAACATCAGAGAGGATTTCATTCAAAAAGCTTTACCGTGTCTTTCTTGACATACCCGCTTTCCATACAGTAATTTACCTGGAAGGGATTGAACCATCAGGTTTCTTATATCTGACTGGGATTCATGATACAGAGCTGTTCCCCCATTAAAGTATTTCCTAGTTGCAATAATGTCCTTAGAATCTGTTCAAGATGTATAAGACATGTCTATATGCAATTTCTTTATTTTAGATCCACAGGATGTGAAAAAAAATTCAGTCATCACTTCAGTTTGTATAACAGTCATATGGACTGAACATAATTGTACTGGACAAGATCCCACTCTGAGAACACAGATGGAAGGTGGGAGTAATCATGCAAATATTTCCTCATAGAACCTACTGGTGTTGTGCAGAACTAACTACTTACATTGACATATTGAGCACATCACAAAAGGCAAGTACAGTCCATAATAATTATTATTATTATTTGGTGTGTGCTTATATTTTTCCTATTTCACACGTACAAGTGTGTATTAATACAGATTTTGTTTATGCACACTTTTCCCTGAGACTCCATCCGAGTGGGGTCACGGCCAAGGCCTGGCATTATCAACAGCAAGCAACCCTGGCACAATTATGGTTGAGTGCCTTGCTCAAGGGCATAGACATATTTTTCACCTAGTCGGCTCAGGAATTCGAACTAGCAACCTTTCGGTTTATTCGGATCCACATTAGCATATGGAACGTTTCTGGGATTTTTTATTTCAGCTCATGAAACATGGTACCAACACTTTACATGTTGCATTTATATTTTGTTCAGTGTAATTTGCTAATTTACATTGTTTTGCAATGAAGGTCCACTGTAGCCTCAACAGCACTCTGTAGGGTACCACTATTGTGTTGTTGGAGGACAGCTAGCTTCCGTCCTCCTCTGAGTACATTAACTTCAATACAAAACCTAGGAGGTTCATGGTTCTCACCAGCTTTCATAGACTTACAAAGTGATTATGACAACTTCTGGTGGGTATCCTCCAACCTATCAAAGTTCTTGCAGCATGCATGAACTGACATGTTGACCACCCAATCAAAGGATCAGAAAAGGAATCTAGTACTGAAAGCATAAGCTACTGCTAGCTAGCACTGCATAAAATGTGGTGAGTAGTTGACTTAAAGAGAGAAAAAGATCATAGCTGAAAAGTTTTGAACAAATTAATTTATTCTAAAGTGAAGGAGGAACAAGAGAGAGGGAGAGAGAGAGCTATATTTCGTTTTTTTCCCTTCTCACTTTCACTTACTTAGCTAGCAAATGCAGGTATATAGTTTTTTCGACTCAAATACTTGGCTCAAACAGAGGGATGCTATGTTAGCTAGTTGGATATGACTATCCAACACTGGAACTCTTCCAAGTCAAGGTAAGCTTTTGGTTTCACAAATGTTTTTGCCACCGGGGCCGTCGGTGTAAATGCTAAACTGCTTACTACACTGTACTGCATGATTGTAGCGGGTTTACTAACGCGTTAGTTATATTAGCTATGTTGACTGGTGAACATTGAAGTTCACAATGAAGGGAAAGGGTGAGGAGGAGAGCGTGTAGATGCGAGAAGGAACATACAAGCTGTTTAGTATGTGGCTATGAAAGTGAACTGCTTGCATTTACATTACATTTAAGTCATTTAGCAGACGCTCTTATCCAGAGCGACTTACAAATTGGTGAATTCACCTTCTGACATCCAGTGGAACAGCCACTTTACAATAGTGCATCTAAATCATTTAAGGGGGGGGATGAGAAGGACCACTTTATCCTATCCTAGGTATTCCTTGAAGAGGTGGGGTTTCAGGTGTCTCCAGAAGGTGGTGATTGACTCCGCTGTCCTGGCGTCGTGAGGGAGTTTGTTCCACCATTGGGGGGCCAGAGCAGCGAACAGTTTTGACTGGGCTGAGCGGGAACTGTACTTCCTCAGTGGTAGGGAGGCGAGCAGGCCAGAGGTGGATGAACGCAGTGCCCTTGTTTGGGTGTAGGTCCTGATCAGAGCCTGGAGGTACTGCGGTGCCGTTCCCCTCACAGCTCCGTAGGCAAGCACCATGGTCTTGTAGCGGATGCGAGCTTCAACTGGAAGCCAGTGGAGAGAGCGGAGGAGCGGGGTGACGTGAGAGAACTTGGGAAGGTTGAACACCAGACGGGCTGCGGAGTTCTGGATGAGTTGTAGGGGTTTAATGGCACAGGCAGGGAGCCCAGCCAACAGCGAGTTGCAGTAATCCAGACGGGAGATGACAAGTGCCTGGATTAGGACCGGTGCCGCTTCCTGTGTGAGGCAGGGTCGTACTCTGCGGATGTTGTAGAGCATGAACCTACAGGAACGGGCCACCACCTTGATGTTAGTTGAGAACGACAGGGTGTTGTCCAGGATCACGCCAAGGTTCTTAGCGCTCTGGGAGGAGGACACAATGGAGTTGTCAACCGTGATGGCGAGATCATGGAACGGGCAGTCCTTCCCCGGGAGGAGGAGCAGCTCCGTCTTGTCGAGGTTCAGCTTGAGGTGGTGATCCGTCATCCACACTGATATGTCTGCCAGACATGCAGAGATGCGATTCGCCACCTGGTCATCAGAAGGGGGAAAGGAGAAGATTAATTGTGTGTCGTCTGCATAGCAATGATAGGAGAGACCATGTGAGGTTATGACAGAGCCAAGTGACTTGGTGTATAGCGAGAATAGGAGAGGGCCTAGAACAGAGCCCTGGGGGACCCCAGTGGTGAGAGCGCGTGGCGAGGAGACAGATTCTTGCCACGCCACCTGGTAGGAGCGACCTGTCAGGTAGGACGCAATCCAAGTGTGGGCCGCGCCGGAGATGCCCAACTCGGAGAGGGTGGAGAGGAGGATCTGATGGTTCACAGTATCGAAGGCAGCCGATAGGTCTAGAAGGATGAGAGCAGAGGAGAGAGAGTTAGCTTTAGCAGTGCGGAGCGCCTCCGTGATACAGAGAAGAGCAGTCTCAGTTGAATGACTAGTCTTGAAACCTGACTGATTTGGATCAAGAAGGTCATTCTGAGAGAGATAGCGGGAGAGCTGGCCAAGGACGGCACGTTCAAGAGTTTTGGAGAGAAAAGAAAGAAGGGATACTGGTCTGTAGTTGTTGACATCGGAGGGATCGAGTGTAGGTTTTTTCAGAAGGGGTGCAACTCTCGCTCTCTTGAAGACGGAAGGGACGTAGCCAGCGGTCAGTGATGAGTTGATGAGCGAGGTGAGGTAAGGGAGAAGGTCTCCGGAAATGGTCTGGAGAAGAGAGGAGGGGATAGGGTCAAGCGGGCAGGTTGTTGGGCGGCCGGCCGTCACAAGAAGCGAGATTTCATCTGGAGAGAGAGGGAGAAAGAGGTCAGAGCACAGGGTAGGGCAGTGTGAGCAGAACCAGCGGTGTCGTTTGACTTAGCAAACGAGGATCGGATGTCGTCGACCTTCTTTTCAAAATGGTTGACGAAGTCATCTGCAGAGAGGGAGGAGGGGGGAGGGGGAGGAGGATTCAGGAGGGAGGAGAAGGTGGCAAAGAGCTTCCTAGGGTTAGAGGCAGATGCTTGGAATTTAGAGTGGTAGAAAGTGGCTTTAGCAGCAGAGACAGAGGAGGAAAATGTAGAGAGGAGGGAGTGAAAGGATGCCAGGTCCGCAGGGAGGCGAGTTTTCCTCCATTTCCGCTCGGCTGCCCGGAGCACTGTTCTGTGAGCTCGCAATGAGTCGTCGAGCCACGGAGCGGGAGGGGAGGACCGAGCCGGCCTGGAGGATAGGGGACATAGAGAGTCAAAGGATGCAGAAAGGGAAGAGAGGAGGGTTGAGGAGGCAGAATCAGGAGATAGGTTGGAGAAGGTATGAGCAGAGGGAAGAGATGATAGGATGGAAGAGGAGAGAGTAGCGGGGGAGAGAGAGCGAAGGTTGGGACGGCGCGATACCATCCGAGTAGGGGCAGTGTGGGAAGTGTTGGATGAGAGCGAGAGGGAAAAGGATACAAGGTAGTGGTCGGAGACTTGGAGGGGAGTTGCAATGAGGTTAGTGGAAGAACAGCATCTAGTAAAGATGAGGTCGAGCGTATTGCCTGCCTTGTGAGTAGGGGGGAAGGTGAGAGGGTGAGGTCAAAAGAGGAGAGGAGTGGAAAGAAGGAGGCAGAGAGGAATGAGTCAAAGGTAGACGTGGGGAGGTTAAAGTCGCCCAGGACTGTGAGAGGTGAGCCGTCCTCAGGAAAGGAGCTTATCAAGGCATCAAGCTCATTGATGAACTCTCCGAGGGAACCTGGAGGGCGATAAATGATAAGGATGTTAAGCTTGAAAGGGCTGGTAACTGTGACAGCATGGAATTCAAAGGAGGCGATAGACAGATGGGTAAGGGGAGAAAGAGAGAATGACCACTTGGGAGAGATGAGGATCCCGGTGCCACCACCCCGCTGACCAGGAGCTCTCGGGGTGTGCGAGAACACGTGGGCGGACGAAGAGAGAGCAGTAGGAGTAGCAGTGTTATCTGTGGTGATCCATGTTTCCGTCAGTGCCAAGAAGTCGAGGGACTGGAGGGAGGCATAGGCTGAGATGAAGTCTGCCTTGTTGGCCGCAGATCGGTAGTTCCAGAGGCTACCGGAGACCTGGAACTCCACGTGGGTCGTGCGCGCTGGGACCACCAGATTAGGGTGGCCGCGGCCACGCGGTGTGGAGCGTTTGTATGGTCTGTGCAGAGAGGAGAGAACAGGGATAGAAAGACACATAGTTGACAGGCTACAGAAGAGGCTACGCTAATGCAAAGGAGATTGGAATGACAAGTGGACTACACGTCTCGAATGTTCAGAAAGTTAAGCTTACGTAGCAAGAATCTTATTGACTAAAATGATTGAAATGATACAGTACTGCTGGAGTAGGCTAGCTGGCAGTGGCTGCGTTGTTGACTTTGTAGGCTAGCTGGCAGTGGCTGCGTTGTTGACACTACACTAATCAAGTCGTTCCGTCGAGTGGAATAGTTTTTACAGTGCTGCTATTCGGGGGCTAGCTGGCTAGCTAGCAGTATTGATTACGTTACGTTACGTTAAAAGAACGACAATAGCTGGCTAGCTAACCTAGAAAATCGCTCTAGACTACACAATTGTCTTAGATACAAAGACGGCTATGTAGCTAGCTAGCTACGATCAAACAAATCAAACCGTTGTACTGTAATGAAGTGAAATGAAAATGTGATACTACCTGTGGAGCGAAGCAGAATGTTGACCGGGTTGTTGAAGTTCTATTCAGTAGACGTTGGCTAGCTGTTGGCTAGCTAGCTAACAGTATCTCCTACGTTAAGGACGACAAATAGCTGGCTAGCTAACCTCGGTAAATAAAGATAATCACTCTAAGTCTACACACTCTAAACTACACAATTATCTTGGATACGAAGACAGCAAAGACAGCTATGTAGCTAGCTAACACTACACTAATCGAGTCGTTCAGTTGAGTGTAATAGTTTCTACAGTGCTAGTAGACGTTAGCTAGCTGCTGGGCAGATAGCAGTGTAGACTACGTTAGGACGACGAGATACGATAATTACGCAATTATCTTTGATACAAAGACGGCTATGTAGCTAGCTAAGAAGAAATTGCTAAGATTAGACAAATCAAACCGTTGTACTATAATGAAATGTACTGAAAATGTAATGAAAAGTTATACTACCTGCGGACCGAAGTGTAGATGCGACCGCTCGCTCCAACCCGGAACCAGATCAGGGGTGCATTCATTCAGCTGATTCTGTTGAAAAACATTTCTTAAAACTGAAGCAAACGGAATGAAACGGGGATAAACATACCTGAATTTGTCCAATAGAAACTCTTGTTTGCAACTTTTGGACTAATGATTACACCCTCTATCAGTTAGATGCAGGCAAGAGTGGGCAAGGCAGTATTGAATGTGTCACTGTCTGTCCATATGTCACTGTCACCTCAAATCTTCCTCTCAACCTGTGTGCACCTACGTTGTAAACTTTCATTTATAGATAAGGTTGTAGTAACCTCATGATGGGAATAGGGAAAATTTGAGTATTATGTAGTAGCCTAAACCTATTGATATTACATTGAACTGAGTGAATGGAATATGAATGACAGTCATCCAATATGCTGTAATAGAAAGAAGGCCATGCTCATAAAAACAATTATCATCCTCCATCCTCTTAAATGGCACCAACCACCACTGAAAGGAACATATCTATATTATTACAGACCAATAACAAAGCCAATTAGCACAATGAAATTAGCTAATTTAGAGATCTTTCAAGCAGATTATGTAAACCTCTCACACAGCACTGGTCACCATGGAGCTGAAAATGAATAACTATCTGAATACAGTAGTAGATCTGAACCTTAGCCTGCAGGTATAAGCTTATGATATGTCTAAAGCAGATATTTCATACAGTATATCAGAACCTTTCATTTATGTTCAAGTCATACAATAAATTCACTTCTATGAAATGCAAGGCTTGTAGTAGTGTATCCATATTACTGCACTCCTTAACCTTTAGCAGTGGGCTAAATCAGGGTCACACAGACTGTTTCTTGGTAGTCAAACAAATCAAATTGTATTTGTCACATGCGCCGAATACAACAGGTGTAGTAGACCTTACAGTGAAATGCTGACTTACAAGCTCTTAACTACTTTGAAATAATAGTATACACCTCACACACACATGGTTCTGGGTTTTAAAAAACAAAGACACCTGTACCATGTCAGATATAGAGTTGAAAGACATTCAGTTTTGAGTTTGCGTCCCAATATTACACTTTATCACAGATGACTGAAATATTACAAAACTGTTTGACATAGGATTTTGAGGTTTATATTTGTTTGATTAATTATGAAAAATATGAATATTCCATCCATGAGGGAGCTTTGGTTATTCTACTGCAGGATATCCCTACAGAGGTTTTTACACTTACCTAAGTAGTATTAAAATACCTGATCATAATACTGTTCCTTGATAGAGATAGACATTAATTAAAATAAATGTGTCGAGACACAGTATGGAAAACATTGATCTTTTTTAGGAAGGTACGGGAATAGATTCACTGAGCACATAATTTGAGCCATTGTTCGTGCTCAATCATGTGAAAAAGTAATGTATTTCACGTCAGCAAAACATCCTCCTGAAAAACTGTCCATTCCACATTACCCCTCAAATATCATAATGCACATTAATGAGAAATGGCATGGTTGTCAGTGCAGTCCAAACCCTTGCTTAGGGAGGGACTGCTTTGCTTTGTTGTGTCTAAATGGCTGGAAGAACTATAGTTAGGCAGGAACATACAAGCTATAGAGGGCTTGAAGGCAGAGATACTGAAGTGGAGAAGTATCTGACTTGCAGCCAGGTCTGACCTGTGGCTGATTAGAGTTATCTTGCCCAAAGCCAGGTGTGTTGTGATTCATATAGAGATCAATCCATTAGGACCCAGACTGTCAGCCACACATCTGTATGGTCTTCATGTCTGTCTCCTGTTCTCTCCGCTCTCTGGAGAGTCACAGGGCAGAGTGGTAACCCTGGTGGTGTTTATAGGTCTGCTGTGAAAAGATGGGTCTCCTTGTCTGCTGTCAACTCACCTGTGCAGATGCACATGTTCAAAACAGCATCTATTACAAAATCGTTTGCGTAGTAACACAGGCTTTTCGGAGGTTTAAATTTGTTTGATTAATTATGAAATTATTTAATATATTAGTATTCCATCCATGAGGCCACGAGAGGGCGCTTTGGTTATGCGACTGCAGGTAAAGGATTTTAAATATCCCTGCAGAGGTTTTTACACTTAACTAAGTAGTATTAAAATACCTGATCATGACTGTTCCTTGATAGAGGTAGACATCTGCAGTTGACATTATCTTATTGTGGATTTATTAATTTCCTTGAAAAGTTGTGATTCCTTAGATGACTGATGCATACAGTGCATTCAGAAAGTATTCAGACCCCTTGTATTTTTTCCACATTGTTACGTTAAAGTCTCAAATGGATTAAATAGTTTTTCCCCATCAAACTACACACAATACCCTATAATGACAAAGCGAAAACAGGTTTAGACATTTTTGCAAATGTATTAAAAATAAACAGAAATCCCTTATTAACTTAAGTATTCAGACCCTTTGCTATGAGACTCAAAATTGAGCTTTGGTGCATCCGGTTTCAATTGATCATCCTTGAGATGTTTCTACAACTTCATTGGAATCCACCTGTGGCAAATTCAATGGATTGGACATGATTTGGAAAGGCACACTGTCTATTTAAGGTCCCACAGTTGACAGTGCATGTCAGAGCAAAAACCAAGCCATGAGGTCAAAGGAATTTTCTGTAGAGCTCCGAGAGAGGATTGTGTCGAGGCACAGATCTGGGGAAGGGTACCAAAACATTTCTCCAGCATTGAAGGTCCCCAAGAACACATATAACTACACAATTCTAATCACCGCATAGGTGAGTAGCAATGATAGATTTAACCAACTTACTACCATAAAATGCCTTTGTTTGAAAATCTGCAGATCTCTCTTATTGTCCCTGACCTGTGCATCACTGAATGATTACCCGCCTTTAACTACATTCTGGAGGACAGACTGAGCACCGAGAATGAATGTATTTCTAGGCTTTGAGAACTTCACAGGCACTGAATGGAATATATAGGAACTCTGCATGCATCGCCTCTGTTGTATTGCTAACAACTCATGTATTCCTGAGTTAGCCAGTATATCATAGTTATTTGTATGTCTTCCAAACTCCTCCCTTCTATTGAAGCATTTTAGAGATCAACACATAAGATAGCTGGATACTCTCACTACAGCGCATCTCTCTGATTCAGAGGGGTTGGGTTAAATGTAGAAGACACATTTCAGTTGAATGTCAGAAGGTGAATTCACCAATTTGTAAGTCGCTCTGGATAAGAGCGTCTGCTAAATGACTTAAATGTAAATGAATGCATTCAGTTGTACAACTGACTAGGTATCCCCCTTTCCAGTATGTGTCCTCTGTATCCACTGGCTATTCTTACTGCTATACTACAGGAAGTTATAATGAAGGATATCAGATACTGAACATGTAAAACACAGATACTGCTTTAGCATACTAACCTGCGCTATATTCAGGAGCTCTTCACAAGGACCCTCATCTTCGGTTAACGAGGCGAAGGCACTGTCGATAGACAACGTCTCCATGTCTGCACATGCCAAATCCAAACTCAGCCTTAAATTCCCGCTCACTCCGGTCAGGGAGTACTGCCGATGACTCATGGTGAAGTTACTTCCTTTTCGGCCCCGTCACCCTTACAGGAAGAAGGGCCAACACAGGATCTCTGCTCTCCTCTACCACAGATATGAGTGAATGACAAAACGGTTGCTTTCAAGGGCATCCAGAATTGCTCTCAGCCATAACCATTATCTCCGGGACCAGGTCCTATTAATTCACACTGCTTAAAAGCCAGTTGGCTGGATCTGACTTACAACCTCCACAAAGAGGCATCTACCCTGGTTATAGAGGAGCTGAGGTATAAGGCCACGAGTGCTCTTGTGTGCAGTGACTATCCCATGCTGTCTCTGTTGACTTGAGGACATAAGACACTTAACTCTCTTCAAAAGGAGAAGGAGGGAAGAAGAGTGAAATGCATTTCTAATGGGCCTTTTCACCAATTAGGAAGCAGTGATATAGCCGAGCCATTGTTCAGCCCTCGGAATGGCTGCGAGACAGAGTTTTTTTAGTCAAGAAGAATCAACCTGACTACTTCACTCACTGATAAGCTTCAATAACCACATTAAGAGTCGTGCATGGATTTCACTGTGTGTATGTGTGTAATACCCACTGAGGCAACTGTTGCCTCCCTACAACTATTTGGTTCTGCCTGTTCTTGGCAAATGAGATTTCATTGACACTATAACCTCTTTCCTCTTATCCTACGATGACAGCTTACATAAAACTGATTGCACCACACATAATATCCATTATACCGACAGCCAAGGCCCATAATACAACATTTTAACTCTTATTTTGGGGACAGGGATTCAAATGCAGTTCACAAGGGGAATATTAAACTATGCTGAAATATAAGTAGACAAGATATTGTGCAACGCAATATTTCAACATTCCCAGGACAGATACACATTAGTCATATTTTTGATAAAACCCTTTTATATGAAATGTAAAATAATCTCTTCAGTGTGCTGACATGCCTTACATGAGGTCTAAAAAGCACAATGTTCCATGTACTCCAACAGCCTATAAATCTCTTACATACAAGGTGTCATGAGGATAGATCAATGGCATGCCTGTAAGATACAAATAGTGTATACATCACCAGCATTGCTATTCTACCACTCGTGAACACTATAGTAAATAGCTTTTTTTTTATATATATCTTAAAAATTGCTCATGAGTAATCATCATCTTTGTTCTAATATACATCTGGCTATACATCTGCAGTTAACATGATGTTAAAATTAAGAGGGTTACAATACAAATACAGGATTTTAAGTCAAAATCATCAGCGTTCCTGGAAATGGAGTTTTAGATAATTGTATACTTTTTGTGGATATAACATTTCTTTAAAATGTGTAATTTGTTAGACTGAAAATGCCACAGTGTTAGACAGGGACTGCCTCTTTTGGCCATTGGCATTCTGTTGAAGTTTTCTGACCTCTTGTGGCATTTAGTTGAATGTGCATACTTATGCATGTTAACTGGATTCACTAAAAATCAAATTCCAGGGTAAATAGTACATAAAAACTGCTGCAATAGAAAAATTACTTTAATGATTTGTACATAAACATTACAGAGGATTGGAACCTACCAAAATAAGGCCACCATTTAAAAACCAAAGCTTATCCCACAATTCAATGAAATCAAACTAACAGCAGAAATTACATTGTTAGATATAATACCTGTATCTGGTTAAATCATGATCATGATAGCCTTGTTAAACTGTGCGCAGAAAATCTAAACTTTAGTAATGCCATCTCCATAACTTATGCATTTTAACCACCACCATGCACATTCTTACCATAATTACTCAACACAGTTTACAACAAAATAAAATTAAAAACATATTGAAAGACAAAATTAATGAATGCAGTCATCAGACCTCTTCATAAACTGTGCATCAAACTTTAAATGTTATGTTTAACAAAATGTAGGACCATACTTTAAACAAACTAAGGCCAATTTAAAATGACTCACAAACCCCTTGAAAGCAAATGTCACCCTATATTACAGGTGGCATTAGTGTTACATTCCACAAACTCACATTATACATCGACAGACTCAAACATGGACACCCCCCCCCCCCCTCTACAGGATATCATGCACTGCATACTACATGACTGGCGATCACATGTAGCATCAGCTACTAGCCTACGATACCTGGTGTCATATATTCCCCTCTTTCTCTGCCACATCTAAGATGCTCTGTGGGGAACTTCTTATTTACGTACATTGTATTATGATTTGCAAAGTATTTATATATATATATATATATAAATAAAAAAGCTGATTTGTTCCTTGAGTTACAGCATGACCACCCTGTTTCCAAGAATCAAGCAGTAAAATGTTAAGTTTGAATGCCAGAAAACAGTTCCAAAAAGCAGTAGACACATTCAATTAAAAACTGTTAGAGTTTTTCAGATAGATTTATGTGCGAACTCACACCAAGTGGAACCTTCCTGTATCTATGTTCCATGTGAGATCTGACACTGATTATAAAGGGATGCGTGACAATACCGCTCTATGCCACTACACTGACAGTTTCCCCTTCAGGGGAGGGTAGTAGACCTTCAGGGGAGGGTAGTAGACCGGTGTGGCATGGTCACACACACTAAACCCTGCACCCTTAACATTGAGGTTCACTGTGTCTGTCTCAGAATGCTCACAGTCGTCCAGTTGAAAGTCTGAGTTGAAGCAGATCTCGATCTGCCCCAAGATTTGCATCTTCCCTTCCTGTAAACAATAAATAACTTAATGATACATTCTATATTTAGGGTTAGGATTCATGATTTTATCTTTAAGTGGTGTGCAATGACTATTCTTCATGTAGAATGATTAAAGAAATGTATTCTAAATAGAAAATGGTACACAATTCTTGTTATCCTATACTCTTCAAAGAAAACCTTTAGCATATCCATTAACTAGTTGTGCTTAAGTTTGCATTTTACCCAAAGACAAACTATAAAAAACATGATACCTTTGGATGAATACACTGAATCTTTGGTTTCACGTTGTAGAAGTTGAGAATGTTTCCTTCAATGAGGTCAAACTAAAAACAGACATAATCAATTTACCACGAGTACTCATCACACGCTATTAGAACCTGAACGACATGGGTTTTCGGGGTCCGACTTTTTCCACATTTTGTTGTGTCATAGCCTGAATGTAAAATGGATTACATTTTTATTTTTTACAAAAAATTTAAAAATAAAAAGCCGAAATGTCTTCAATCAATAAGTATTCAACTCTTGCTATGACTAGCCATAAGTTCGGGAGTAATAATTTGCTTAACATGTCAAATAATACGTTGCATGGACTCTGTATAATAATAGTGTGTAGCATGATTTTTGAATGACTACCTCATCTCTGTACCCCACAAATACAATTATCTGTAAGGTCCCTCAGTCAAGCAGTGAATTTCCAACACAGATTCAACCACAAAGACCAGTGAGGTTTTCCAATGCCTCACAAAGAAGAAGTTCACCCATTGGTAGATGGGTAAAGAAAAGCAGACAAATATCCCTTGGATTATATTAATTACACTTTGGATGGTGTATCAATGCACCCAGTCACTACAAAGATACAGGTGTCCTTCCTAACTGTTGCTGGAGACGAAGGAAACCGCTCAAGAATTTCACCCTGAGGCCAATGGTGACTTTAAAACAGTTACTGAGTTTAAAACCCCCTAGAGTCGATGTCCACACCCCTGTGGAAATCTAATTAGAATTATATATATTTTTTAATCCATCAGTTTAAACGAGATCTTTTTTTTTTGCATGGGCTGCGTCTCAATCTACCGGATCCTGTTCCGCATTGGCGGTGAAAGGTGGTGTTTGTCAGACCATGAGACATCCCGAAAATTGGTCTTGTCACAACGTATGTAGCGACTGAAAGGTTTTGCTCTACGACCCCCACAAGTGTCATGGGACTTGTCTGAAATCGGTATTGCCGATCTGCCAGCATCGGTGTGTACAGCCCAGCACAGTTTGGGCTACGCAATAATATAGAAAGGTGATTCTCTCACTAACACATACATGTCAGTTGTTTTGCTCTAGGACACCTACAAGCCTCACAAAACTAGTCTGAAGGTAGCCAGGTACCAATTTCAAAAATAAATGGCAGTATATATATATACTTTTATATATATTTTTTTTTATACACGTATTTAACCCCTTTATTTTAGGCATTAAACTAATCTCCATATATATATATGGAGATTAGTTTAATGCCTAAAATAAAGGGGTTAAATACATGTATAAAAAAATAATATTCTGATCTTTATCACTCAGATATAGGACAGACACTTCAGAACAAACTTCTGTATAGATGTTTATTTTTGTACTATGTATGAAGTTGTTATTCAATGTGTTTCTATGGACTAATAGCAGTAAGGCCAACTTCAACGTTTCATTAAAAATTATAATAATGGACCGCACCGGCTTAGACGCTAAAAGATTAATGGCTGTCATAGAAAAAAAATTAAGATGGATCAACAACACTGTAGTTACTCCACAATACTAACAATACAGGCAGGCCAGTGAGGTATTTCAACTAGGACTTTCCCCTTAAAAACCATGCGGATGAGGCCTCAACCCTTTCCTTTCATATTTTCCCTGTTCTTTGTTTGTTTTGGGCTATTACCAAAACCATTGATGTATGGTAAAGTTGTCTGTAACACAGACTATAGTACAACAGTCTTTGAAGACGTCAGAGGATTCACCAGCAATTGTTAGTGGACACGGATTGTCCACTATCTGAAGCTCTTTTCCAGCACACCTTGATCACAACGTTAATTTTTAAACCTGATCGCGAGACCTCTCAATTTCAGGGCAATGGCAGCATACTAAAACCAAACAGGGAATCATTTATATTCAAAATTCTTGTTGAATTTATTTGATCCATTTGCAGGCTAGTTTAATACATACATGGTCTGTATGTGTACTTTTTAATCATATGTTAATGTTTCCAGTTTTAAACATTGTGTCAGTATAACGTGTCGATAGCAAGGGGACTTTGTATTTACTTTTACCCCTCAGAACTACAGCTGTGGATCTCTGGGTCCGTATCCACAAAGCACATAATGTCCTGTCAGTGCTGAAAGTTCTTCAAGATATGGCCTAAGATATGTCAGAAGGTGAATTCACCAATTTGTAAGTCGCTCTGGATAAGAGCGTCTGCTAAATGACTTAAATGTAAAGCATATCCGAGTGGGAATGGTCCTAGATCAGCACTCCTACTCTGATGCTTTGTGGATACCGGTCCTGATCTCCACAGGTTAGCATTGCGTTGAAGAACTGATTGATTAGTTGGTCTAGCCTGTTATGATGGACTGTATAAACCTCAGACTTGTTCTAGGCCTATTTCTAATGATATTACATGATAAATGTATTTTACTGGTATTTCAAGATGGGCAATATAAACCAGTGACTTGTCCCTGCCTCAGGTTTCTACATCTGTAAATATGTATTTTAAAAGGATATGTTTTCTTATTGTCAATAAATATAATTTGGAAGTTTGATGTAAGTGTTTGTAGTAAATTCAAAAATGGTAAAAAGGCTGTGATTAGTTTGACTTGAGACAATTGCCAGCAGCATACCACCCTTGCCCTGTGTAGGGTGCAGTCTCGGATGGGATGTTAAATGGTTGTCCTGACACTCTGGTCATTAGAAATGTCACTTATCTTAAGAGTAGGGGTGTTAACCCTGGTGTCTTGGCTAAATTCCCAACCTAGCCCCATTCCATCAAAGCCACCTAATCATCCCCCTAATTTCTAATTGGCAAATCACTCCTCACCTGATGGGTGGTGAGCGCTGTGGCACAAAAATGGTTGCCATATACTATGTAAAGTCCTTTGAGTACCTCAGTTGGTACAAAAGCGTTATATAAATCTAAAAAAATCAAATCTATTTGACCGAGTGAAAAGAAGGAAGCCTGCACAGAATAAAAATATTGCAAAATATACATCCTGTTTGCAACAAGGCACATAATACTGCTGTGGCAAAAAAAGTTTTGACCAGAATGCAAAGTGTTATGTTTGGGGCAAATCGAATACAACACACTACTGAGTACCACACTCCGTATTTTCAAACATAGTGGTGGCGGCATCATGTTATGGGTTTGCTTGTAATTCTTAGAATGGGGAGTTTCAGGATAAAAAAGAAGCACAGGCAAAATCCTAAAGAAAAATCTGGTTCAGTGTGCTTTCCACTAGACACTGGGAGATGAATTCACCTTTCAGCACGACAATGACTTAAAAGACAAGTTGCTGACCAAGAAGACAATAAAATATCCCTGAGTGGCCCACTAACAGTTTTGACTTAAATCTACTTGGAAATCTATAGCAATACCTTAAAATGGTTGTCTCGCAATGATCAACAACTAATTTGACAGAGCTTGAAGAGTTTAAAAGAATAAAAGAATAAAATGGGCAAATGTTGCAAAATCCAGGTGTGGAAAGCTCTGAGAGCAGGGATGGGCAACTGGCCGGTCCTCGGATCATAAAAAAAAAGAATAAAGAGTTAGGGTCTCAACTTACTGTTTCAAGTTAGAATAGTAGAAGGTGGAATACACAAGGTGCAATTTCAACATTTGGTTGTGCATTAGCAGTTTCTTTTGTTATGTCACTATTAATAGCTAATTTTACATTCAGGCCCATGGCAAAATGAGTAGAATTGCATGAAATTAGATATAAAATCACAAAATCTTTATCTCCACCCCATGGCAAAATGTGTAAAAATGAGGACATTAGCTGTGTAACAACTATGCACATGTGGGTATGCAGAACCACACGCAACTGCAGCCCCTTGTGAGTTGTTCAGATTTTTTGTCGCCCCCACCCCTGTCTTAGAGACTTACCCAGAAGGACTCACAGCTGTAATTGCTGCCAAAGGTGCGTCTGCAAAGTATTGACTCAGGTGTGCGAATACTTATGTAAATTAGATATTTCTGTATTTAATTTTGAATACATTTGCCAAAATTTCTAAAAACATGTTTTCACGTTGTCATTATGGGGTATTGTTGGTGAGAAAAAAAATGATTTAATCCATTTTGGATTCAGGCTGTAACACAACAAAATGTGGAATAAGTAAAGGGGTATGAATACAGTGCCTTCTGAAAGTATCTGCTGATATACAGTTGAAGTCGGAGGTTTACATACACCTTAGCCAAATACATTTAAACTCAGTTTCACAATTCCTGACATTTAATCCTAGTAAAAAATATCTGTTTTAGGTCAGTTAGGATCACCACTTCATGTTAAGAATGTGAAATGTTTAGAATAATAGTAGAGAGATTGATTTATTTCAGCTTTTATTTATTTCATCACATTCCCAGTGGGTCAGAAGTTTACACACACTCAATTAGTATTTGGTAGCATTGCCTTTAAATTGTTTAACTTGGGTCAAACGTTTTGGGTAGCCTTCCACAAGCTTCCCACAAAAAGTTGGGTGAATTTTGGCCCATTCCTCCTGACAGAGCTGGTGTAACTGAGTCAGGTTTGTAGGCCTCCTTGCTCGCACACTCTTTTTCAGTTCTTCCCACACATTTTCTATGGGATTGAGGTCAGGGCTTTGTGATGGCCACTCCAATACCTTGACTTTGTTGTCCTTAAGCCCTTTTGCCACAACTTTGGAAGTATGCTTGGGGTCATTGTCCATTTGGAAGACCCATTTGCGACCAAGCTTTAACTTCCTGACTGACGTCTTGAGATGTTGCTTCAATATATCCACATACATTTCCTCCCTCATGATGCCATCTATTTTGTGAAGTGCACCATTCCCTCCTGCAGCAAAGCACCCCCACAACATGATGCTGCCATCCCTGTGCTTCACATTTGGGATGGTGTTCTTCGGCTTGCAAGCCTCACCCCTTTTTCCTCCAAATATAACGATGGTCATTATGGCCAAACAGTTCTATTTTTGTTTTATCAGACCAGAGGACATTTCTCCAAAAAGTACGCTCTTTGTCCTCATGTGCAGTTGCAAACCATAGTCTGGCTTTTTTATGGCAGTTATGTCGATATAGGACTCGTTTTACTGTGGATATAGATACTTTTGTACCCATTTCCTCCAGCATCTTCACAAGGTCCTCTGCTGCTATTCTGTGATTGATTTGTACTTTTCGTACCAAAGTATGTTCCTCTCTAGGAGACAGAACGCGTCTCCTTCCTGAGTGGTATGAGGGCTGCATTGTCCCATGGTGTTTATACTTGCGTACTATTGTTTGTACAGCTGAACGTGGTACCTTCAGGCATTTGGAAATTGCTCCCAAAGATGAACCAGCCTTGTGGAGGTCTACAGGTCTACAAAGGTCTTGGTTGATTTCTTTTTATTTTCCCATGATGTCAAGCAAAGAGGCACTGAGTTTGAAGGTAGGCCATGAAATACATCCACAGGTACACCTCCAATTGACTCAAATGGTGTCAATTAGCCTATCAGAAGCTTCTAAAGCCATGACATTTTCTGGAATTTTCCAAGCTGTTTAAAGGCACAGTCAAGTTAGTGAATGTAAACTTCTGACCCACTGGAATTGTGATACAGTGAATTATAAGTCAAATAACCTGTCTGTAAACAATTGTTGGAAAAATGACTTGTGTCATGCACAAAGTAGATGTCCTAACCGACTGGCCAAAACTATAGTTTCTTAACAAGAAATTTGGAGTGGTTGAAAAAACGAGTTTTAATTACTCCAACTTAAGTGTATGTAAACTTCTGACTTCAACTGTACTGTTTCAAAGAGGGGAAATTAAAGTGTCATTTTTCCACACTCATTTCTCATAAATTGCTATCCTAAAGACCAATTGTCCAAGAAATGTGCTTCAAATGTTGATTCCTTACATTGTGACAATAATGAAACATCATGGGAATGGCTGTGAATCTTCAGTTGAGCATGACATTCCCTTTTATCCATCCTATTTATTGAATATCGGTTATCGTGGTAAAAGGCCAATACCGGTCGATAACCTGGTATTGAATGCATGCACACATCTGGGTCATTTTACTGCCAGTAACTAAGTAAACAGGAACAGTAAGTCAAATGACTTACTGTAAATTAGTCACTGTTGACTTCACATACTCACACATTTCAAATGGTTCGCGTTCCCAACACACACAGTATAGAGTGTTGTTTGATACGATGCAGAAATGCTTGAAGTTTAAACATGCAACTATTTACTCTTTGCAAAATTAAATTATCCTTGGTAATGTAGTAATATTGATTTCATGTACTTACCGTGTAGTAAGTCTCAGAGGGCACAATGTTACATTTCTTCATCACCCTGAAAACATACAAAGAATGTATAAATAAGTAGTAGAAAACATAAATTAGGGTTCAGGGTATTGAAACCATACATTATCCCATATGTTTCATGAGGGTACTATATTGTTAATTCAGTACACTTACCCATCAAGGTCTAACTTGTGATACAGCTCCAGGGCTTTGCCAAAGTATTTGTGTTGACTGTTTAGGGACTCCGCTTTTGCAGCACATGTTCCATGTTTTTGCCATTCATATTTCCTGTAAATAGAAGATCAAACACTAACATTTGTTTAGAAAAATATTGTTACCTGAAAATATAACAATTACTTGGAGTAAAGTATTAATACAAATAGAAAACTGGAACAGACCAGAATCTAGAGGATTCTGGAATTTTAAGATCCGGCCACCACTTCTGCATCTCTGGAAGTAGGTCCTGCAAAACATATTCATTATCAAATATTTATCTTAATTCCATAATATATAAACACATTTACTTTAACCATCAAAATATTTTGTCATGAATAAGCTCAATCTGCCTTTTGTAAATGTTTGTATTTTAAATGTTTTTTCCCCCAGCAGAACATACCTGGATTAGAGTTTCATTGAAGTGCAAAGATGAATTGCATTCCTGGCCTTTATCTGGCCTGTAAAACAGACATTGGTCAAATGTGTACAAAGATAGAATGCAAAACAGTTTATGTTATGTTATCTGGTCAGTCAAAAAAATGCACATTCCTACTGAATTTGTTGGAAGTCCTTCCTTACCACAGTCCATGCAAAGTCCAGTAGTCAAATTTGGAATGACAGTGTTCCATCTGCAAATAGAAATGTTAATTTTGTCATACAAGTTGGCAAATCTGGCAATTTAGAGCCACCATATCAATCATACGATCAGATCATCACATGATACGTTGAGTTTATTATGCCATGAAACCATACAATAAAGTAACTTACACTGCAAAATGTGCTCGGCCAGTGGTGAGTCAGGATCAGCTTACTCCACATATGCCTGAAATAATTGAAGTGTAATATTAGGATAATCAAAGTGCCTCACTCACTTAATGGCCTTCAATTCGCATAGAGGCCGACTATGGAATGACACCAGCTCAGTGGTCTTGTGGTTAGTGTCCTCCCTGAGATTGGAAGGTTCCCTGGTCAAAACAAAGCTCTAAAAACGGGACATGATCCCGCTACTTGCCATTCAATATTAAGGAGATGGATTGGAGGTAACCTCCTGTCCAGGTTGTGTACTTGAACATCAAGCTGCCCTATGGGCCATTGTGGCTTGAAAAGGGCTACTTACTTACTTTGGAATGACAGACACAGTTAAGGGCTTGATGCAGAGGCCAGGGTTGGCATCTGACATTAACCAGACAGATATAACCAGTAACGTTACTTACGGCGGCTCGAGTACGAATGAGGAAGTCAGACGGCAGCCAAGGCACAGCAGGACAACAGATGCCAATGACTTCATATTTACACTGAAACACAGAGAACATACAATTAGGGGAAGTATATTTTGGGTCATAGATGAACTGATTTTAGCTGGTCTAATATGTGATGGTAGGCAAACTCTTACAATTATAAAGCCTATTATAAAAGTAGAAGTATAACTCTTATAATTATAGGCCAATTATAATTATAAGCCTAATATAAATTATTTATATTTTAGTTTATAGATAGCTTGTTTAACAAACAGTTATATAATGGTTGGCATGGCGTGATTGTTATTTTGGTGTCAAATACTATTGAACGTATGTTTGCGCCCATCAACACCGCAGTCAAATAATGGAACGCGTTTCGCAACTCTGTAGCCAACCACCAAACCTGACGTGGATGTGGGGAGCGCAACTTCAGTTTGCACAAAAGGTTACATACTATATTATTTTTCAAAAACAAGGTCTCCAGTATCACCTGGGCCTGCCACCTGGCTAAACGTAGGCTGTGTGGGTAAGATTTAAATGTAACCTACGACGGATACAATAAGTTCTTACCCTTGTTTTGTTCCTGTGGTTAAAAATAAACTCGTATATACAACTATACGGTTGTAAGGGCCATTTAGATGAGGAAACAAATGTCGTTTGATAGATTTGCAATATGAAGATTCCACTAGTATCACTTATTATGGTTTAAAATGAGACAGCCAAAAACCGTCTGATTCGACGTCTGGTAGAAGCCTACAACAACAATACCGTGAAATCGTTTCCCGCAACAGCTGAGCTGAGCGTCACATGCTCAGAAAATGTAAGTCACGTGAGATCATGTGAAACGTGCACTGTCGGCAGCTGTACCGCACAGGCGCGCACACATCCACTGATATTCCACTGGGCCACATACAGTAAAAATAAAAACAAGACAAATGTGTTGAATCTTTATTGCAATTGCATTAATCTATGTAATCTTTCTATAAAAAATGGGCATACATTGCAAAATGTTTTACAATGTTATTTTAGACAGTAGGCCATGTTATTGTATCATTTAGGCCTTGTAGATAAGTAATGGAGAAATTATGCTTGCATGAAGCTAACAAACTGTGTGACATTGCCTCAGGCCATTGGCAGGAATAGCCGTAGCCTAGGCATATCACACTGCTGTGACTGTTAACCCAATCTCTTGTTAAAAATAGTGCTTGGCCACAGTTCAGGTTTCAGGAGGTCATCTTAAGATTCTGTCTTAAGGTTCCTTCAGTTGAGCATAGAGCTAAGCAATATTATATTAACATAGCCTAAAGCTAATAAATATAAAAACAAATATAGGCTATATGAAAATGATCCTCAATTTCATGGATTGAGTTGAAAAAAAAAGTATGACATTATTAAAATGATGTAAACTGAACACATTGTGCTCAGTCCAAATTTTGTAAATATTGCAAACTGGATACAGTTTTTATGACCTATTCAGTGATTAAAGAATAACTAACACTATGTGATCTGTGCCTAGCCTACTGCAAGTAAGAAATTATGTTACGGGTTGATGTAAAAGCTATATATAGTCATATGCCTATCCATAAATGGGATGCAAGAGTTGCTGCACTCTGTGTGGTTAATCTTTGGTTTTCATCAGCCAGTGACTCCCAAGTGGGTTTAGGCTGACCTACCTCTGCTTTGCGCTCGTGTAATCTCTTGGGGTAAGTCATGCCTATTATTTCCTTCCTTTTCAGATTATTGGATTTTTCAGAAAGGTGTTGAATTGAGAGATGCATGCTTGGTTCTTGGTTATATCAGAATGTTGAGATTGATTAGTCCAGTTACCTAATTAGGGCCTAGGCTACTGCCTAGACCTTGACATAATAAGGATATTATCTAGCAATATTCATTGTAATAGTTTTTGGACACAAATGATTGATATGAGTATATTGCTCTGATGGCATGTTGATAAATGGAGGCATCAGCTTATATAGACTTTTAAAATGAATTCTATAAAAAGACAGTTTACCTTGTCTTCTATATGCAGAGAAATGTGGCTCAGGAGTTCAAGTGTCAAGATATTTCTGGTACCTGAATCTCTGATGTTAAGCACTTTTGCTGCACTTGAGAATTAGCTGAACCTGACTGATAAATGAATGAGCGAATAAGATAGAAAAGGAAAAGAATAGAGTCAAAAAGCTGTTTTTTGGTTGTAAACCTATTCCAAAACACATTGAGAGGCAATATGCAACTTTGTAGGACTGGGAATTTAACTATTCAGAGAACATTTTCAAAGCTACAGAAAGTGACACCCAAATAACGTTGTCCTTTACTCGTATTTGTGGCCAAAGCATACATTGGTGAAATACACTTCAAAAACTCCACCTCAAACTTGTATCTCAAACAGACCGTTTAAAAAATGCTTGCTATTTCCTCACAGAAAATGATGTCATGTTGGCTCATTGGCTGAGCTGGCCAATCAGCGGTCTACTGATGTGAATATTTTTTTATGACCGGTTTACGCCCACACCATTCTGTTGTTGGGGTTCGCCTGGCATCCTTCCAACAAAGAAAAGCTGCTTTTTAATTAACATACTTAACTAAAAAAAAATTGGAAGGAAAACTATTTCACTCATTGTAATTAATTATAGGTCATATTTCATAGAAATCTGCAAACACTGGACAGTTACTTTAAACTAAGTTTGGACCTTATTCCCATATTATTTACTGCAATTAAAAATAACTTGCAAGTGCTCAGACTGTTCTTGTGTCTGTTAATATTCAATCTGTTAGAGGCTATATGGTTTTGTATGTTCTTATTTATCACCACATCACCTGTGAATATAGGCTATATTTATCTCCTTCATATGTTCTGAATTATATTTAGATTGCTCTATTGTGAGAATAACTGGTAATAACTGAATTTTCATAGATGAACACTTAAGCCATTAACTAGCTCTAAGCCTAAACCCCCTCACCATCTAATTTAAACCTCCAATGAATTTGCTTTCCATTTCTTCTGCCCATAACTCAGACTCCTCCATTACATAAGAACAGGCCCAATCTTTCTCCCGCAGTGCAGGTTTGATGGAATTCTATCCCCAGTGTCTGTAACCTCACAGGCACTAATATCTAAGACATATCATTTAATGTTGAAGGACATACTGTATCATACTGCATATTGTGCCCTGAAATGCATCAATGGATCAAAGAGCCCGAAGAGCCATGGATCCGTTGCATTGCATTGTAGTAATTCTACATTAACATGGTTTGTTGCCATCATCGAGATACAACTATTGCCATCATCGAGATACAACTACTGTATTTCTATGGTTGCCATTATGTTGCTGCTAGCCAATAGAATACAGTAAGTGTGTTCCTTATTTGAATCACAGGTCATTAAAAGTGATCAACTATGGCTGCGACAGTTGCCAGACACAAGCACGTGCACGTCAGCCATGACTACCACAGTGCACAGTCTAAGGTGGTAGCAAAGCAGTACACAAGGTAAGGAGATGGGCCCATTGGAATCCTATGCTTCATTTGAAACATACTAGTGGTTTGGAAACTGGTGGCCAGATTTACAATTGTTTGCACAGGAGTATAAATTGCACCTGCTATTTACTAGTGTAAATTAAGCATTTAAACTGTATAGAGCTTATTTAGCATAGATAGATTAAATGTAAATTAAGACAGTTAACACATTTGTCCCGGTCTTTATTCTCCTCTGAGAATAAAGAAGTGGTGTAAATACACCAAGTAAATCTGGCCCTCGGTGTACAGTTTCAAATGGTAGTTAGTGTATTCAGCTGGGCATTTAACAGTGGCTAAGTTTACACCTAGAGAGAGCACTTGTAACCCACTAATAGGTTGGTTCCCTGCTAATTGTCAAATCTCATGTAACTATGCAGCCATCCTATTGCTACTACATCACTGAATCACATTCTCTTCTATAAACTGGGGATATATATGCTTTACTTATTTGTATGATGACTAATTGTCATATTTGTTTGTGTATGATAATAATACCATTAACATTTTCCTCAGTAATACACCTTGGACTGATTTGCCTTTAAAGAAGGGTGTGTTTACTTGTGTTTGTTGACATCAGGAGTAGAGACAGGACACTCATATTAGTTTGCACCATACATTCTATGGATTGTACCCAGTTTCATCTGTCATCTCCTATCACGTAATCTATATTACCTGTACACACTTCTATGATCATTCTGTCAGGTATGTATAGACTGATGATTATTCCGCAATAAATAGTACATTAGGTAATTTGCCAAAAAAGGGCATGAGAATACTGTCAACATGATGCTCTTAGAGGTCTTTTGATGCTAACGAAGTGTTCTGTAGCTCTATGACTACATTTACTCAGCAATAAGCCAATGATTAAAATGCAAATAAGATGCTTACTGTATGTATAGCAAATAATGATTGTTATGGCTAGACTTAACATAGATTTTTTTTGTGGTGCTTAGTTTTTCACTGTGTTGGGTCTTTCTTATATTAGTTCGTAAATGCTTGTTAACTTAAACAAAATTAGCTGTTTACACTGTTTTATGTTGACTTTTTGTAAATTATCCTTTAATAACTAAGTTTGTTTTGCTCATATAGCTCTGAGGTGGTGGAGGATGATTATCATCACAAACAAGAAACAAGAATCCAGGGAGTGGTAAGGTCCTCATCTGTCATATTGGGAGATTTCAGCATGTCACCATAATTAAAGATGTCATTTGAAAAAGATGAGCGAAAATATTATGTATCAGATCTGCACAAGTACACTTTTCACATGTTTGAGCCAAGCCAAACCGTATTGTGCAGGCTCTGATATTTACTTTTTGCATTATCCTGTCTAGCACGGTTCCAGTAACTATGATGGATGCATTACCTGGCCAGGGCAGTACAGGTCGCCTCAGCTTGAGTTGGCTTAGTAGTTTGAATAGGGTATTGAAGAAAAATGTAAAATGTCCACTTTACCTTCAGGTGAGGAAGAAGATGGTTGAGAAGTACGTCCGTGAGGAGTCTATGATCAGGGGCCCTAATTTCCTGACCACACTCCGATCCCATACCGTTTGGGAGCACACTCCCGTGAAGCTATACTGCACGGTCGAGGGCTACCCAACCCCTTTTGTGAAATGGTGAGGATTCAGACTAAATACAGATGTAGGATCATCATTTGAGCCAGTTTGCTACAGCATTCAAATAAGGCTGCAGCAACAAGAAATATGAATTATTATGTGGATAATAATGAATGGACATTTTTGGTAGGGGTGTTACATTTTTTCATTATGGCAAATCAAGTCTGACATTTTTAAACATAGAATACACTACAAGTTTGCAAGAAAATTCTCAGTTACAAAAGCGTGATCAAATTAAAATCCTACATCTGTGTCCAAAACAGTCATTCAGCAAGTTCAACAGCAGCATTTAGCTGCTTATCTATCGGTGCAGAATGTTATTGTACTGGTGTAGCACAACGGGAGAACTGCTTAATGGTCGTGTTTTTCTTTCATACCCTCTGTTAGCTTGAAATAGTGGTCAAAGTTTTACGGATGATTGATGGTGTTAGATTTTAGCTGAGGTTAAGAAGACATCATAGCTAATCTTAATCTGTTATGGGCTCTGTAATAATTTTATAGTTTTACACTAAAGGTATACGTTATGACACAGGTACAGACTACTTATACACAGTCACATCACAATAGTCTGCATATTGTTATTACTTTTTTCCTGTGTTATCACAGCCACTTGAAAGACTTCACCTTAACCATTTCTAATGGATTTCTCTCCAGGTATAAAGATGGTGTCAGCATTGACTTATCGTCAATGAAATACAATGTGCAGGACAATGTTGGAATTCATAACCTGGAGATCGTCAAGTAAGTTATTCTCACGGGAGGAAAAACCTTAGGCTGCACAATGGATACACACATTCAGTGATAAAACAATCACAGGTTTTTATGTTATTAAGATCCATTTGTCCGGAAAACATTATTCTCTCATGGTAGCTTATTACCCCCATTTAAAAAGTCTTATACAATATCATGACTTTGCTCCTGGACCATCTGAGATTTTCATTGTGGCCTCCCTGCATTTCACTCACAATCACATTGTTTACTGTTAACTTAATTAACACGCAAGTGTTCACAAAAGGGAGCCTTGTGAATGGTGGAGCTGTAGCGGTGGAGCTTTTCCAATTTAGTCCAAAGCCCCCCTGGGCACTGCCCTCGTCTTGAGGACTCATCAGCTGTTCATAGAAAAGTGCTGAGCTCTTTGTAATTTGATCCTGGAGCTCCTTAAAGAGCACTGTATACGCTCGCTGTCAGTGTCAGGAGCACCAACGCTAAATCACACCTTAAGTCTCAAAGCTCTTTTTGCCTCTCCAAATCAAAGTGAAGGGTTTCAATAAAGAAATGCCACTCTGTATTCTCCCTGGGTTCAAACTCTTTCACACTCAAAGAAAACAACCATGGTTTGGAAATATTGAGGGAAAGTGAGCATGGACAGCTTTAAAATGGCATATGGTCAATGTCTTATATCTGTCACTATTCTCAACCTCCTCTCTCTTTGCAGCTTTAGATGTTTGCCATTCATGTATTAGAGCCTCTCATGAATATCTCATGAATAATTCATGCAATTGTTTTTTTCCCCTGCATAGCATTATTCTCCTGTCTTAAGTTCCAAACATTTGATAATATCTGACCTTGAGTGTGTGGTTATACTGTAGAGTTCAAAATAAGAGACCCTTGGGGTGGAAGGTACTATAGCCTTGCGGGTAGGAGCGTTGGGCCAGTAACCGAAAGGTTGCTGGATCGAATTCCCAAGCTGACAAGGTAAAAAGCTTTTGTTCTACCCCTGAGCCAGACAGTTAACCTGCTGTTCCCCAGGCGCTGATGACGTGGATGTCGATTAAGGCAGCCCCCCGCACCTCTCTGATTCAGAGGGGTTGGGTTAAATTCAGAAGACACATTTCAGTTGAATGCATTCAGTTGTACAACTGACTAGGTATCCCCCTTTCCCTTACAAGCTAGAAAATTATGTATATTTGCAGTATTCATTTACTGTGCTTTCATAAAGTCATAGCACCATTTCAAATGAGGATCATGGCTTGATATTTCCCAGTAATCATTTTGTCAACAGCAATTTGCATAATCTGCATAATTTGTTATCCTTTGAAAGTTTACCATCCTGTAAATTCAACACAGGAAATTATATTTGTTGGTTAGTCAATTAATCAAAGTCCTACATACAAAAATATACCCACACAAACTATAGATGGAGACAAAGTCTAAGCCTTAGGTATTGCTGAGATGTTTTTATGTGTTCATGTACATTATCAACAATGTATTCTTCTGGTATTCCCTATAGGTGTGAAACCGATGACACTGCGCAGTACACTGCTGTAGCTAGTAACATTCATGGACAGGTCTCTACTCAGGCCTCTGTCATTGTCAAGAGTAAGTTTGGCAAAGCAAACATACAGCATATAAGTTTTGTTAATGCATACATTTTTATGATATGGCTTATTTAAATGATAACGCTATGTTTATATACTTGATTTATTCCACAATACAATATTATAGTGTAATGTATTTTGTTGTTGTGTAGTGATTGTATGTGTATAATATGTCTGCTTTGCAGGATTCAGAGAAGAAGGGCATTTATCTTCCTATGCATGGCTTCCTTACACAAGTAAGTCCACCCAACACCACTGTCCTGTGTATTCTACCTGATACATTATCCTCTGAGTAGATCTTGACCACTGTTGAGTCAAATCCAGTAACTGGGGATTGTTTGAATATGGCAACATTCTTATTGAGTTGCAAGGATGTAGCCTACATATAAAAATGTTTATACTATTGTGAGAGACAAACAAACTACTGCTACATATAAAAAATTTTATACTATTGTGAGAGACAAACAAACTACTGTAGATCAAAATCAAATCAAATGTATTTGTCACATACACATGGTTAGCAGATGTTAATGCGAGTGTAGCGAAATGCTTGTGCTTCTAGTTCCGACAATGCAGTAATAACCAACGAGTAATCTAACCTAACAATTCCAAAACTACTACCTTATACACACAAGTGTAAAGGGATAAAAAATATGTACATAAAGATATATGAATGAGTGATGGTACAGAACGGCATAGGCAAGATGCAGTAGATGGTATCGAGTACATATGAGATGAGTAATGTAGGGTATGTAAACAAAGTGGCATAGTTTAAAGTGGCTAGTGATACATGTATTACATAAAGATGCAGTAGATGATATAGAGTACAGTATATACATATACATATGAGATTAGTAATGTAGGGTATATCAACTCAAACATGCATTCTCAACATATGAAAATAATATTTGTTTTTATTTATCCCTGTAAGAATCGACAGAGACATTATCTGATGAAACCTCTATACTAATCACAACATAAATTGCACCTTTGTATGGATAAAAAAAAAAGAAAACCACAAAGTCTTCCAAATAATTCAGTGCTTTCTCTCTTTTAAAGTGTATGTAATTATATACATAATTGCAGAATATACTTCTGATCATGGTCATCTATAATTATATTACTAAAATAGAGTCATAATACTGTAAGTCTATCCTGTTTTACTATCTTTTGCAGTTCCCATGTTGCCAGAGATCAAATACACCAAGATCAACATCACCTTCCTGGAGACTTTTGGCTCGGTCTTTGGAACAGAAGGAGACACGGTCACATTGGCAGCCACAATGAACATTAGCCCCAACCTAGCCAATCTGCAGCCTGAAGCTCAATGGTTCAGAGATGGTAACACATTTTCTCTTACAATCATAACTGCTTTCAATAGCAGCCGATTTACAAGACCATTTTAGTAACTTCAGCCACGGACAGATCCTCACTTTTAATATTGCCGTTTTTGTTTTGTTTTAGATCATCGGCTGTCAGACTCCAAGTGGGTGAAGATAGAGTCTGGTAGAGGCGAGTCCAAGCTGACCCTGCCTCACCTGAACAAGGATGATGAGGGCGTCTACACTCTCCGTATGGTGACAAAGGGGGGAGATGCTGCGCACAGTGCATTCGTCTCCTGTGCTGGTAAAAAATCTGCTAACTTTGAGAATTGTATACCACCTCTGTGTGTACCAGCAATTCATCTACTTTGAAAACTAGTATGAGACATAATCTTCTATTTTTCAAAAAGCTCTTTGATCCTTGAAAAATTCTGTTCACAGGGCATTTCAAACATAGCGTGATGTACTTTGACAGACTGTGATGATGTGACTTGCTTTGTGTACCTATGCCAGATGGTCCACCCCCAGTACCTGGGTCTCCAGGTGCCCCTATGGACATCAAGATCCATGACGCCAACAGAGATTATGTCATCGTGTCCTGGAAGCCTCCCAACACCACTACTGAAGGCCCCATTATTGGATACTTTGTGGATAGGTAACAGAAGGTGTTAAAATGGGAATCAAATGTGAATATATCCAGCTACTTTTTCCCGCTACTTTTTCCCTGATGCCATTACCTGACCAGGAAAAACTCCAGGCCCTCGTTATATACATTCTGGTAGTTTTTTTTCTTAAAATCACATATCATTCTAGGCTGAAAATGGGAGGCAAAACTGTAAATTACAAGCTATAATCTCCCACCACTGTTCGTAGCTTGTGACAGGATAATGTAGCTACATATTGGAGATGTACCAATTGTCCTAATTTTTTTGCAGATGCGAAACTGGAACTGAAAATTGGGTGCAGTGCAACGACTCCCCCATTAAGATCTGTAAATACCCTGTGCCTGGCCTTTTTGAGGGCCACTCCTATTACTTCCGTGTGCGGGCGATAAACTCAAAAGGCATCAGCAAGCCCTCCAGAATGTCTGACCCCATTGCCGCCCTGGACCCAACTGAATTTGAAAGACTCCATGGTAATGTGAGGATGAATTCGTAAACTTTAACTTGTGAGGTCATGTATTCCCTAGAATCAAATTAATGTATATAATTTTCTGTTTTTTATCTTTGTTTGACAGCCATCAAGTTGGGTGGTAAACTTGACGTTGTAACTTACTACGATGACGTTGAAGGTACTAAATGGTTTTCTATGATGTATGTGGGTCCTTGAAACTCGATAACTAGTTTGATACAAAAATCTTTGACGTTCATCTAAGCAGTCATGCTATTACTTTTTTAGGCTTATTTCTTTATACTTCATCAGTGTCAGTAGCACTAAGAAGAATAATAAGGGTAAACTACCCATTTAGAATATTGAGATATCATTAGCCCCTCACATTGTACCATGTCTTCCATCTGTATAATAAAACACCAATAACAACTGTCATATTTCACATTTTTCTTTTCACGATTCTCCCGTCTCAATAATTAGCAATAATTATACAGCCTAAATTTGGGCTCATCAGAGAGCTGCTGATTAGTTTTTGATGAGAATTCCATCAGGATGCTAAGATCCAACCATCTGTGGCATCTTCTTCAGACTGAATGTAACACATCTATACGAGCAACAGATCCATGTGCATAGACAGGCTAGAGCAAAAGTCTTCAGTACTACAATTTCATAACCTTGAAAACATTTGTTATTGTGGCAATATTTTTGTCAACTCGGGTGATTGTTCCCACTTGGGCAAAAGACAGTAAATCTCTGCTGTGATGTCTTGTGTCCGTAGACGAGAAGAAGGTGCCAGGAACCCCCTCAAAGTTGCATGCCCCAGAGACCGACCGAACATATGTTGTCCTCAGCTGGAAACCTGCCCCCTATCACGGCCGGGCCCCAGTGTGGTACTATATTGAGAAGGTTGGTATTCTCACTGTTCTCCCCCAGGTTTATTTTTTCTCACACATTTCAACATGGAATTGATAGATTTGTGTCCACTAAAACAGGGTTCTCAAATTGGGGTCTGTGGCCAGATCTTAAAATATTAAAAAAATACACACGTCTCATTTATTTTTAGGATTATTACTAACAAGAACAGATTTTTTGATTATGAGGTCAGCGGGGCCCAACATATTTGAGAAACTCTGCTCTAAAACAGATGGAATCTTAAGATGCGTTCAATAGTATAATCGAGGGCAAAAATATTCAGGTTCACCACCTGAATGAATAGCTGAAGTCAGCAAAATGAATTGGGGTTCTATCTTTCTCTCCATTTCATTTGCCTGTTGAACAGGGTGTAAATCTTGTTTTTGGGGTTCTACCATCACAGTGCCTAGCTGAGACCGGTGCGTGGCAGAGGGTGAACACTCAGGTGCCTGTGAGATCTCCTCGTTATGCCGTGTTTGACTTGGCTGAGGGAAAACAGTACTTGTTCCGTGTACTGGCTGCAAACATGTACGGCAGCAGTGAAGCCTCTGAGCCTACTGAGCCCATTCAGACTCAAGAGCTGCGTGGTAAGAGGGTCCTCTTCAATGGCTTTACAGCTATCTCTTAGAGTCCTCCCCAAGGTTGTGCTCAAGTATTCTCTCTAAAAGTCAAACTCCCTGCAAATCACAGAAATAGTCAAGGGTGGAATTTGAAAAAATGTAAAAAGTATTTAATTTTGTAGATTTTGCTAAGAAATAATAGTCCTTCAATTAAAGTAAGTAGATAGCTGACATTTTCCCCTAGACATTAACCCTGTTAATCTACTGTAGGTGAACCCTCCGCTTCTGGTTAAATGGTTGCCACAAGGGAGACTGACACGTCTCTTGTTATCCAATGGGTTGAACTTAAGGAGCCTAACCATGCCCTGTTGATCTACTATAGGTGTCCCCTCCGCTCCTGGTCAGGTGGTTGCCACAAGGCAAACTGACACATCTCTTGTTATCCAATGGGCTGAACCCAAGGAGCCTAATAACCTTATTGGCTACTACATCGATGTCTGTGTAAAAGGCTCCAAGGACTGGGATTCAGCTAACCACAAGCCTCACAAGAGCAACAAGTATGTATTCAGTCATAGACTTATTATTTGAAGAGTGTGATTTCATTCATCATAATATGTTGACATTTTACTTCATCTGCTATTTTTGATTAGATTTGTGGTTCAAGGCCTGACCACTGGTGAGACGTATGTCTTCCGTGTGCAAGCCATCAATGAGCTGGGTCTTAGTGATGAATCACAGGAGTCGTCCCCCCTCTCTGTCAAAGCTGCCCTCAGTGAGTATGCACACACGCACGCACACACACATGCACACGCACATGCATACGCATACGCATACGCACAGGATATAATTGTCATTAGTCAAGGTTCCAACCAGGCGTAAAAAGTGCTGAGTTCAAACTGGCAGTAGCAAAAGTAACAGCAGAAGAAAAATGCAAATACACGATTTTAGCGACCCACTGTGCTTAGCTGGAGACTCTTTTCTCTGTGAATGATCAGTGATTCAATTGTAGCAAGGTTATCAAGACTGTTTAACAAGTCTGTTGGTAGCTGTCCAGAAGGATGACAAACAAAGACATCTAACTTTGATGCCTTAAATTGGCCGATTATCTAAAACCAATGTCTCCAATAAAAGAGGACCATTATCCTTCCAATTCAAAAGTTTCAGCAGGACAGACTGGGAGCCTATTTGATTTAGCCAATCGTCATGTACCTTTCTCGTCCAAATAATGTGAATAATTTAGGCAATATGAGTCAAAAACCAACCATTGGCTCAGAGTTGCTTTGGGACATTCAACCAACAACTGCAGATTGTTTCATCACACCATACATTTTAAAACTCATTTATTGGCAGTATTTTGTAGTTTGTAGTGAACAATGATCACATCTAACATGCTAGTTTACTCCATGATGAATTAAGATTGATGTATTATACAGTGGATACGGAAAGTATGCACTGTATACATGCTACTTAAAGCCTGCACAACCAGTATTTCACCAGGAGTTAGGGACCCCTGCTATATATCCACCATGATACATGTTTAGAAACCTTTAAACTCTGTTTGCAGCGATTCCCTCTGCTCCATATGACATTGCTCTGCTCGCTTGTGATGGAGAGTCCATGGTTCTGAACTGGAAGCGGCCCGTCCACTCTGGTGGCTCTCCGGTGGCTGAATACTACATCAACAAACGCAGGCATGGAGAACACACATGGAGAGAGGTCAACATCCCACCCATCAAAGAGAGGCTGTTCAAGGTATGAATCTGATTGACCTTAGTCAAATAAAAATGGTGTTACAGTTAGGATCATTATGAATCTATTATGCAGTGATTCTAACAGTTTAAAATACTTTCCCTATCAACTACAGGTTGAACATCTGAGTGCAGGTGCAGTCTATGAGTTCATGGTTTATGGTGGAAGTCTTGCTGGTCTTGGTGCCCCCTCTGCCCCTAGCAAGGCTTTCCACTGTGATGCCTGGACCATGCCAGAGCCAGGTACAGCACTGAAAACATCTCTGAAACAAGTTGATATTTTAAAGATGAAACAAAGTGTGCATAGTTCAAAGAAGCGAATGCCATTTTACATGCAAATACTGTTGCATATTTAAACCATAATGCATATCTCATCCTTTTAATGTGATGATGAATTCTGGAAGAGGTGCTTTCAAGCTTATCGGCAGTGCCACTTCCAACATCAATCATTAAGATAGCAGCACATACACATTACACAGTCTGACCTCTATACTCTGTGTGTCTGACTTAAAGTCATTTTCTACATTTACTGCACTCTGAATTTCAGGACCAGCTTATGACATGACCTTCTGCGAGATCCGTGATGACTCTGTGGTGGTGGAGTGGAAGGCTCCCGTCTACACCGGCGCCAGCCCAATCACAGGCTACTTTGTGGACTTTGCCAAGAAAGGCTCAGATGAATGGCACTGTTCCAATGAGAGCCATGCTGTCAGTCACCGCTACCACAAGGTACAGAGTATTCCTAGTATACCTATGAGTTATGACAATGTACCCTGTCTGGCACATTTTACAGTACTTGTTGTTTTTAGGTGACTGGGCTGGAAGCCGGAGTGTCATATGTGTTCAGAGTGCGCGCGGCGAACTCTGAAGGTGCCGGCAAGCCTTCCTTGGCTTCTAACCCTGTGGTTGCCAAAGCAGTGGAAGGTACGGTTGGACAGACACAATTCCCGATGCTGAGCTTCAATGTGGCTTAGTACAGAGCAGCATTCATTCAGTGCGTTCCACAGAGAATGTTTATTTGGGTCAGGATTCCCATTAAAATGGGAGTTAGATTAGCTGAAATGTAGGAGAGTAACACCACGAAGTGTGGGGTACACTAGACAGGGATGTTGAGGAGGGGCCTAGGGAGGGGTTGTCTGTTCTTCTGTTGATAAGGAACATTGGGAGGACGTGGGAGGAGAGAAAAATATATGACTCATATGGAGCTCTGTAAAGTGGTTGGAATGAGAGCATCAGGCAACCAGCAGAGAGCAGTGTTGCATTCTGCAGGGACCTCAGCAACTCAAGACTGGGTGAGATCAGGGAAAAGTAATTCTCACAATTCGATATTAATTCAACAGAGGATGCAGAACATACAGACACAAATACACTGTGGACATATAATGAACATACTATGCTAGTACTGTACGACTGCACTTAAACACCCATCTCTAGGACATGCTGTACTTGAAATTACAGATTTTTTTATTGCTGTTGCCAGTCACCTTCACTCTTTGCTTTGTCAATCCAAAAGGTGCCCAGGAGATGACCTGCACAGTGGACAAAGAGTCAGGTGACATCATCCTGTCATTTGAAAGCTGTCAAATTACAGAGAGCTCCCACTTTGTGTGGAAGAAATTCTACAAGGAAATCACTGACTTCTCTAAAGAAATTGTCATCAAAACAGAGGGCAGCACGTAAGCTATGCACAAAACTTGTCAATAGATCAAATATATTTTATCTAAATAAATCTTCTCAGTAGTGATTCAGAAATGTGTAATAGGTAGCAGGTAGCCAAGTGGTTAGAGCGTTGGGCCAGTAACCAAAAGGTTGCTAGATCGAATACCCGACTAACAAGGTAAAAATCGGTAGTTCTTCCCCCTGAACAAGGCAGTTAACCCACTGTTCCCAAGCCGTCATTGTAAATAAGAATTTGTTCTTGACTGACTTGCCTCATTAAATAAAACAAATATACTTCTATTGATGTGCTAAATATCTCCTCGACCCTATATTCAATGGTGTGTCTTTTCTTTTATTACATTCTAGCTCCAAGCTTATTTTCAAGCACCCTGACCAGGGGGATGTGGGTTGCTTCTCTGTTTCTGTAACTAACACGGATGGTGTTTCTGCCAGCCATGTAATCCATGCCGAAGGTAGGCCCTGGGTGGGGAGTGGATCACAAATAGGAGGTTACGTATTTATAACCCTCATTCTGGACATATCATGGTATAAAATACATTTTGTCCATACATGCATGCCTACTGTACTAGTACATCTAAATCAACACAACAGCACTTCATTATACGGCAGACAATAATGGCACCTATCACAGTCATTCATAAATATGATATGATCTATTGATACAGTACATGCATGTCTGGTCTTGTGCAGTGCAGATAACTGTTACTGTGGAAGTATACGATGACGTTTCATGTAAAAAGGCTTTGCTGTGAAGGAAGCTGTTTGGCTGTTTCCTGAAATCAATTTGCGAAACAGATATTGGATCATTGGAATACTGAAATGCATTTCCCCTTATTTACCTCTATTATAGAGCTGGAGAAAATGCTGGCAAAGAGCTATGGTATCAGACACCCGGGTAGGTTTTGTTTGGATTTATTCAATATGGATTTTTTTATTTTCAATCTCATTCATTCTGGTCCCCATCAAATTATATTTTGGAATACACAGCTCAGGGTAAAAAGACGATTACATTTTTGGGGATTTGGCTTGAATAATCTGCATATACTGTATGGGCGTGTGCGCCGTTGTGGACTGGTGATGAGGTAAGATCCATGTAAACCACATAAAGGAGACAACTGTTAATCCCAGAAAATAGTTTTTCAGCCCTTGCTCCATCAACTTTTTAGCATGTGGTTCATCACAGCATTTTCTAAAATTTCTGGGGAGGAAAATGTATACCTGTTGAACAAATGACATTTCTTTCATGAGCAAATGTCATTTCTATCACAAAATGTACCTCTATTTGCATCACCTTCTTCCTCCCTTTATCCTGCTTCCACAGTGATCCCTCTAAAGACTCAACTGGCCTACAAAATTCTGGAGCGTGGTCGCATGTGCTTCTGGCTGCAGGCGGAGCACATCTCCTCTGCTGTCACCTACAAGTTCTTTGGTAACAACAAGGAGCTCTCAGCAAATGATGTAAGAGTCACTTCCTTTTTCCTGTCAACACTAAACTGACACATTGTCTCTGGTCAAAAGTCATGCACTATACAGGTGTCATTTCAGACACAACATGCACAGACATTTTTTTTGTCTTTGAACTAGACATTCTACTCTCATCACGATGTATGGCATGAATAGCCTTTTTAAGCCAAGACTAGAGTAGACATAACAACATAACCACATTATTGGATTCGCAAAATTCCCTCAGTAAAGTCCTCTCCTGTAAACTTTATTGGTGTCTTCTTCTCTGTGTTCTCAGCCAAATCATGCGAGTCACAACGTGGAGACTGGTATCATTGAGTTTGTGCTGGATCATTTCACAGAGGACAGCGAGGGTACCTTTACTGTTCAGATCGAGGATGGCAAAGCCAGAGGCCAGTCCTCTCTGGTGCTAATTGGAGATGGTGAGAGCCTGTCTGCTGTGGGAGAGTTGTTGTGCTCGAATACAGGGTAGGGCTCCATGAGGTATCCAGGATTTATCCCATGTTTCACTTTGTTTGGGTTGTAGATTTCAAGGCAGCTCTTGCAGACGCAGAACACCAAAGGAGCGAGTACATCAGAGTGAAAGAAGGTAAAAGTAAAAAATGTGTGAAATGAATTTGAGTAATATTAATTAAATATTAATTTCAAACAGTCAGTACACTAAGATGATGATTAGGTATCATAATGAATTATTAAGGTTCACATTATTTATGGAAACCACACACTGTTATCTCACCTGCAAATCCATAAGCCACCCATTGTTACAAGGATATTACAAGGAAGGATATTACACAGATACAAGGATGTTATTAGCAAAACAATGCATTCAAATCTGACCTTTTTGACCCCTCTCCTCCTCCCTCCAAATCCCCCCTCCTCCACCTCTCTCCCTCACATCCCCCTCTCCCACTTTCTGTCTATTGCCCTATTTCCAGGCCCCCACTTCAGTGAATTTTTGTCAGTCCATGTTGCGGAGGACTGTTCTGTTGCACTCATCTGCAGGGTAATTAAACATTCACCTTAAGTATAATTAGATTAGACCAAGAGATTAAATGGAAATTATGGCGTGAGTTATCGCTAATGCCAATCTAAATGACAAACACAGTCAGCATGATTCAGTTTAGTCATTGTTCCCTTCTGTTGAGAGGCATGATGACAGATGGTGTTGTTGTAGTGCAGTCATGCCTCTTTGTTTGGGCTGGTCCACCTCTCTGCGGGTAATGGGTCTATTGTTTCATAATGCAGGTGGACAATCTGAAGAAAGAAACAGTGCTGCACTGGTTCAAGGATGACATTGAGATTACCCCTGAAGGGCCAGCCAGTCTGGCATCTGGAGCCTGCAAGTTTCCTATTTCCCTGGTAATTTTATCACATAAACACACAGATTGAACAAACTACATATAATAGCAGTTGTTATGTGGACAATAGGCAGAAGCACAATGGAGTGTCTTGAGACCCTGTAGTTTTAATAATAGGCTACAGTGAAGGACCTTACCGTCTGAATTCCAGTTAAACTGGGTTAGGTGCATTCATACTATGACCTCCATTGCTGGAAATCTCAAGGCAGACATTGAAGAGTTCTATGGCTTTCCATATCATCAGCAAACATCTAGACACAATCAGGCCAAGCAAGAGTCAGACATCTTTGTCGCTAGTACTACAATATATCGCTGTTGTTGAAGGAGGGTATTATCCGCCTACACACTCATGCAGTCAGTTCCTAGGGGAACGGTTGGCTTTATACAATAAGACAAGACAAAAACACAGCCAACAAAACATTTGGTGATCATGTAAGAGAAGTCAGAGAAGCGGACACTGATGCAGTCAAGGCGAGTTTTGACTCTCGGTCATAGGAACACCAGCCATTTATAGGAAACAAGAGGAATAACCCTGAGGGGAAGAAGACGAACGCCTCTTTCCTCAGTAGAGCACCGCTGTCATAGAAACCAGTCACATCCAATGATGTCATTATACATAATCATACCCTGCAATCTTGCTTTCTCACTCATACTATGTCCCCACAAAGCTATGAGATGGAAAAAGAATACTCTGATCCTGTGCTTGACATACAGTCGCATGTTTGATATTGCTCATCAAGTGGCCACATGTACAGTGCCTTCAGAAAGTATTCATACCCCTTGACTTATTCCACATTTTGTTGTGTTACAGTCAAAATGTATTAAATTGATTTTCTTTCTCACTCAACAACCTACAATACCCAATAATGATAAAGCGTAAACATGTTTTTCAAAATGTTTGAAAATGTATTGAAAATGAAATACAAAAATATATAATTTACTTAAGTATTCACATCCCTGAGTCAATACATGTTAGAATCACCTTTGGCAGCGATTACAGCTGTGAGTCTTTCTGGGTAAGTCTCTGTATTGTACAGTATTTGCACATTATTCTGTTTAAAATTCTTCAAGCTCTGTCAAGTTGGATGTTAATCATTGCTAGACAGCCATTTTCAAGTCTTGCCATAGATATTCAAGACGATTTAAGTTAAAAACCAACTAAACCACTCAGGAACATTTGATGTTGTCTTGGAAAGCAACTCCAGCGTATATTTGGACTTGTGTTTTAAGTTATTAACCTGCTAAAAGATGAATTTGTCTCCCAGTGACTAGAGTGCTATTTTACAGTAAACAAATTGACAGACTTTCAGCACGCTTTTGACATTATCGATCATAGTCTACTGCTGGGAAAATGTATGTGTTGTTGCTTTACACCCCGTGCTATATTGTGGATAAAGAGTTACCTGAGGGTGTTCTATAATGGAAGCCTGTCCAACATAATCCAGGTAGATTCAGGAATCACAGGCCCCTTGCTTATTTCAGTCTTTACTAATGACATGCCACTGACTTTGAGTAAACTCAGAGTGTCTATGTATGCGGATGACAATACTATACACGTCAGCTACTACAGCAACTGAAATGACTGAAACCCTTAACAAAGAGCTGCAGTTAGCTTCAGAATGGGTGGCATGGAATAAGTTAGTCAAAAATATTTCAAAAACTTAAAGCATTGTGTTTGGGACAAATCGTTCACGAAACCCTAGACCTCAACTAAATCTTGTTATAAATAATGTGGAATTGAGCATGTTGAGGTGACTAAACTGCTTGGAGTAACCCTGGATTGTAAACTGTCATGGTCAAAACATATTGATACAACAGTAGCTAAGAAGGGGAGAAGTCTGTCCATAATAAAGCGCTGCTTTACCTTCTTAACGGCACTATCAACAAGGAAGGTCCTACAGGCTCTAGTTTTGTCGCATCTGGACTACTGTTCAGTCGTTTGGCTAGGTGCCACAAAGAGGGACGTAGGAAAATTGCAATTGGCTCAGAACAAGGCAGCACGGCTGGCCCTTGGATGTACAAAGAGAGCAAACATTAATAATAAGCATGTCAATCTCTCGTGGCTGAGAGATTGACTTCATCACTACTTGTGTTTGTGTGAGGTATTGACGTGTTGAAAGCACGAGCTGTCTGTTTAAACGACTAGCACACAGCTCAGACACCCATGCATACCCCACAAGACTTGCCACTAGATGTCTCTTCACAGTCCCCAAGTCCAGAACAGACTATGGGAGGTGCACAGTACTACATAGAGCCATGACTACATGGAACTCTATTCCACATCAGGTATCTGATGCAAGTAGAATCAGATTTAAAAAACTGAAAAAAATACACCTTATGGGGGCTGTGAAGCAACACAAACATAGGCGTAGACACATGCATACACACACATGATAACATGCACACTATACACATACATACACATGGATTTTGTGTTGTAGACACGTGGTAATGGAGTAGGGGCCTGAGGGCACACACGTAGTGTTTTGTGAAATCTGTTATGAATGCATTGTCATGTTTTTAAAATTGTATGCTTGCCTTAATTGTGCCTTAACAGCAGCTAACGGGGATCCATAATAAATACAAATATAAATACAAACCAGGTTTTCCTCTAGGATTTTGCCTGTGCTTAGCTCTATTACGTTTCTTTTTATATATAAAAAATCCCTAGTCCTTGCCGATGACAAGCATACACATAACATGATGCAGCCACCACCATGCTTGAAAATATAAAGAGTGGTAATCAGTGATGTGTTGTGTTCGATTTGCCCTAAACATAAAACGTTGTATTCTGGACATAAAGTTAATTTCTTTGCCACATTTTTTTGCAGTTTTACTTTAGTGCTTTATTGGAAACAGGATGCATATTTTGGAATATTTGTATTCTGTACAAGCTTCCTTCTTTTCACCCTTCATTTAGGTTAGTATTGTGGAGTAATTACAATGTTGTTGATCCATCCTCAGTTTTCTCCTATCACTGCCAACTGTTTTAAAGTTACCATTGGCCTCATGGTGAAATCCCTGAGTGGTTTCCTTCCTCTCCAGTGATGGAGTTAGGAAGGACACCTGTATGCTAGTTGTGACTGGGTGTACTGATACACCATCCAAAGTGTAATTAATAAATTCACCATGCTCAAAGGGATTTTCAGTGTCTGCTTTTTTCATTTTTACCCATCTACCTACCAATAGGTGCCATTCTTTGTGAGGCATTGGAAAACCTCCCTGGTCTTTGTGGTTGAATCTGTGTTGTAAATTCACTACTCGACTGAGGGACCTTACAGATAATTGTATGTGTGGTGTACAGAAATGGAGTAGTCTTTCAAAAATCATGTTAAGTGAGTCAATGCAACTTATGTGAATTGTTAAGCAAAAATGTACTCCTGAACTTATTTAGGCTTGCCATAACAAAGGGGTTGAATACTTATTGACATTTCAGCTTTTCATTTCTCATAACAAATGACACAATCTCAATTATATATATTTTAAATTCAGACTGAAACACAACAAAATGTGGAAAAAGTCAAGGGATGTGATTACTTTCTGAAGGCAATGTAAAGTCCCAGAAGAGCTGAGAAAATGATATGAAATTGGGACAATTGTTTTCAATTATATGAACAGGAAATTACTAAGTTAAAACAATTATTCTCAATGTAATGCAGCTAATGTAGCTTACATGGTCTCTGCCACTATTGCAGAGGGTGGGCCTATCGACTGCATTCTATTTTGATCCCTGAAATTGTGCTTTGTTTTTTATCCAACCTAGTTCTCCAAGGCTTCCACTGGCATTTACAAAGCTACCATCAGTGATGACAGAGGAAAGGATCAGTCCCAAATTGAAATATCCGGCCATGGTAAATATTAATATGAAAACTATATTATGTTGCATCTGAAATATTGTCTTACTGTAAACATACTTTCAACATAATTTTGTTTTATCAACATCTCTCTTACAGCCTTTGATGAAATAATCGAGAAGCTTTCTAAACTTGCTGGTGGGTATTAATATCTTCTTGATTGTCACTTCTCTTTTTAGTATTAAAACAAATTTGTTATCAGTTTATTCTGCTTGTTATTCAACCAGTGCAAGAAATCAGTTAGACTCACTTGATCGTTATATTGCAGATCATTTGTTCCTCACACAGTTGTGGTTTTTCTCAGTGCAGCTAAATCAGTACAGCACAACTAATGAGGAGGATTGTACAGCTACTGGGCATATGAAGGGTCCTGTTACTCCACCCTCATGAACTGGGCTGCAAGTAACATCTGTACTGTACCTGTCATCCTAGCCAGAAGTCATATCTCCATTACGGCATTTATTGCACTGCACCGGCCAACCAATTAGTAAACCACAGCAAATACCCAAGTTGTATATATCTAAGAAGATATGTTAGCTTAAGAGAAGTATAGAATATAAATGTCAGCATATGTACACTAAAGAACACATGGTTTTTCCTTTTTTTCTCTCCAGGATCCTCTGCAGCAGAGCTGGCAATTCACTGCACGGCAACAGGCATTCAGCTCCACTGCCACATGAAATACTACACAGAGGAGATGAAAATCCATTGGCTGCATGCGTAAGCAAAGTTTTTTTGGGGGGGTGCTTTTTTATTAAATTATGCAGATAATTAGAAATTATGGAAATGTTTATGGAAATAGAATCCGCACAAGGTTTTATTCCAAGGCTTAACATGAGCCAGCCATGTAAACATGATTTGAGATTATTATAAAAAGGTGGTTATTGAAAAGGAGTGACACAAAAGGGAGACGAGAGACTGCCTCTCTTCACACACTATCATATTTACAATTTTCCCAAATGGAAACAATTATACAGGCGTACTGTACCTAGCAGAATAGCTACAGGGTAAAAAAAAAACTCCCTCAGGCTTGTGGGAAGTCATTGGTTACAGCAGCTTGTGTAAGGCAAACCAGTTTCAGCTAAACCATGCGTGGGTCTTCTAATCCCTGTATGAACATTTTGAAGTAGCTGCTTCGGGTCTTTACTTTCTTCCAGTGTGCATGGCACTGACAGGGGGAGCATGTTTCAGCATGGCAACAATTTCACACACAATGAATGAACAAAGCCTACCATTTCCCATGATTCCTCACAAATTTCAGCTGGGCAAATTTCAAGACCTCCCTGACTCCCACGAGGGCAATGGTACATAAATAAGATAATGATGATTCTTAAATGGTCCAGCACAGCAATTGTAGCAGGTCAATATTTGACAAACTACTAGAAAGTTACACCTATTATGCGAGAAATCTGGACATTTGACTATTTTCATTAGAATCAATCACTATTTCATATGATGTTTTTTTTTATGTTCTCCTAATAAATTCCTCATCGAGCTACCTGTGAACTTCAGTTGATACCATGTTTCATTGACTGCTCTTTGAGTTAACCAGTAGGGACCTACTCAATCCAACACAATGGATTCCAAAAACAATACTTATGCTCCATCGGTTCCTCCCCTTTTACCCTTTCAGGGAAAGTAAACTCTCTCAGTCTGAGAAGGTGCATATTGGAGGTAACCCTGCCATGGCCATTATGGAGATCCTTGAACCCACAGAAAAGGATAAGGGTCTGTACCACATCCAGATCATAGATTCGGAGAACACCTACAGTCGCACCATTGACCTTTCTGGAGATGGTAAGTCAGACGATATCTGATTTTTTTTTTTTATATTCACATGCATTTGTAGTTGTCTTCATTAGTATGTGTACATAGCATTTTAGTATGTGTACATAACATTTTAGTATGTGTACATAACATCTTAGTATGTGTACATAACATTTTAGTATGTGTACATAACATCTTAGTATGTGTACATAACATTTTAGTATGTGCACATAACATCTTAGTATGTGTACATAACATTTTAGTATGTGTACATAACATCTTAGTACATGTACATAACATCTGATTGTAGAAAAAGCAGAGGTTGTATATTATTACCATTGCTCTGGCAGTATATCAATGAGGTGGAGTCTTCAGTTGGACCACAGTAATGAGATCACTGCACATCTTTATTAAAATGACCAACGACTTAACACTGTTGCAGTGTTGTCCTGCCACAGTCTTCGACTAACCCATGCAGTGTCCAGTCTCACACTGTTGTTTTGCAGATTTCTACATTTATAATTAAAAGGGCATCTCTGCAGCTGGGTACACAGAAGCAAGCTGCATATTTAGGCAAATCCGGGGGATGAAATAACAGGAACAACAATATTAAAGGTGCAATCCTGGCTCATACTTCAGTTAGTCAACATACTGTTTGATGGCAAACATAATCAAGGGCTGGTCCCTGACAGGTCATGCGATTTCGAGGTCTGGAAACAGTAATGAGTGAGGGAGGATGAGCTATTTCAGGCAAAATAGAACAACATTACAATATTGTGGTATGATATGTCTCTGCCACACTGCTGTTGTGTCTCCAAGACAAGTAGCAGTAAGTACAGCAACAAAAAGAAAGAAAGAAAGTAGGCTACTCCATCTATACTTCAAAATTGGTTTCTTATGGTGTAACATTAATGAAACATTATGAAAAGCCCAACTGTAGCCTCTCTTTTCTTTCTTCGTTCACAGCCTACGATAAAGCCTTTGCGGAATTCACAACACTAAAGTAAGATAATCACGTCATAATTCTGTTCAGTGTTCATTTCATGCACATATATGTAGGGCATCAGTACTGCATAAATGCCATGTTCCTACAGCTAAAATGCAGCTCGGATTCCTACATAGTGTTAATGTATTTGGCAAAGCAGAACATGTGTACTGAGTCAGTCTTGGGGTGAAATATAGCAAGCCTCACTGTGCTAATGAACTCACTAACAATGCCATTCTTCTATTGTTTTCCAGAGAGGAAGCATATGCTGAAGCCAGTGAGTACCTTCTCTTGTCATAATGCTAGATTGTGGCTCTGTGGGAAATCTTTTGATTCAGACAATTTTGTGATTATATGATATCTACATTTTTAGATCGTGGCAAAGTGCTGGGCGGTCTGCCTGATGTTGTTACCATCATGGAGAAGAAGGTAATTTACATTTTATTTTGTGATTGAATACAATTATGGGAATATATTTAACGCTAGAACAGGTAACCAGACATGATTTAACACATTGGGAAAGTCAGTGTCAACTATCATAACCAGGTGGATGCAGCTGATGTCTATGCTCCCAATTTCCATTCAATCTGGAGAGCCTTCTGATTGAGACAACTGTAGACTATAGGTGCATTATATACCGCCCTAGAAAATCTCCCATAAGGCGAAGATTGTGCAGATATATTGCCTTTTACAGCACCTCATGTCTGGTTTCACACAGCATATGAAATATTGTGGGGTAAGCATAAACTGGGGTCCTTATGAAACGAATACAGTGTGATGTATGTGCTAGGAGTATTCTGTAGACATGTCATAGAGGTATATGGTTTACATAATGGCAGAATAGAGCTACTTGTAAAGGTCAATGTAACTGGCACGTCTCTCCAAAGTGACTACACACGCTTGTTTGTAGTGTGATTAATTATTTTACTTTGATGCTACAAGAGGGGATTTTTCCAGCGGATTGAGAAACATGCTCATCTCAGTAAAGCAAAGGCAAGAGACTAGGGAAATAGGACATGATAAACATAGTAAACTCTGATTAAATTAAAGAACAGCACTGCTTAGGTGAGAACAACACGAGCAACATTCTATGTTCTTCTGTTATATCTGTGTTGGTAACCAAGGTCTTTCCATTCCTTCAATTCCTTTGTCCCGCTTGATAGACCCTGAGTTTGACCTGCACAGTGTGCGGAGACCCAAAACCTCAAGTCACCTGGTTCAAAAATGGTGCAGAGGTGTATCCTGATGACCAGTACTTGGTGTCCCTCGAGTCCGGAAAGTTTGCCAGTCTCACCATCAAAGGTGTTTCCCTGGAAAACTCTGGCAGGTACACCATGACGGTGCAGAACAAATATGGAGGAGAGTCTGTGGATATCGTTGTGAGCATCTACAAGCATGGTGATACGATTCCTCAGGCCAAACCAACTCTAACGCCCAAGTCGATTATCCCACCTAAACGTCCTATTGAGATCCCAGGTCCCAAAGTTGTCACTCCTTCCCCAGCCCCTGCTCATGTCTCTTCTCCAGCCGGTGCCAAGTCCCCCACCCCTCCTAGGGGACTTAAGTCCCCCACCCCAGCTCGTGGCGTGAAGTCCCCTACCCCAACAAAGAGAAAGTAAACAACAAAAGCATTTCAATTCCAAAGAGAGAAAGGAAAATAAAAAGTGATTAATCTGTTAGCATGAGTCATCAAATAGAAAGTTATTTAACAGTAGATACCTCTCATTTTTCACTGAAGATGCAGTTGAGCTCCCTTACTCTTGTTCTTCTTATGATAGAGACAATGTTTCGGAGAGAAAGAAAGGGGGTTTGGGAGCGGGAAGCCAAGAGATATTTAGTGTGTTGGAAGTTGTGCCACAAAAAACAGAGAGTTTGTCACCAATGTTTACAAAGCTGAATGAGCCTTCTAATGAACTTGGCTCTGTCTCCCTTGAGGCGCTTTGGTGAAAAATGAACAGCTTTGATGTTTAGTTGATTAAATCTCTGTTTTAAAAGCTGCATTTTCAATTAGCTGGTGGAATCTTGAGGTATTGGCTCTCCCTACGGATGGATAACCCCAAAGTGCTGGACCTCCACTTAGCCCATAGTGGCAGGTGCGGCGTTTCTAGTCACTGCCCCAAATAAATCATGTTATCCTCCTCGCCGCTGTGTGTCTCCCCTGCTTTTGTGTTAATAAAAAATAGCCAAAATCACTTCCCACTGTGTCGTCCCTGAGCTGTTTACTGTTGGGCTCCAGCGCAAACTCACCCAAGGTGTCTGAATGCAGTCGCAACGTAAAATATGTAAGCAATGGCTACAGGCATATCTGAATCCATCAGCACTTTTCACAGCCTCTTTGCCCACTTTCATTTTCAAATCAACAAATCACTTCATGTATGGCTGTTTGCACAATGCAAACTTGCCACCAGATTCACCACTGTTCATTGGGAGTTGTAAGTAAAGTATCTCCACAAGGATATCATTAATATACACAAACACACGTCTACTTTTGATGGGAAAGGAAATAACTGTATTCATGTTGCATTCTCCTAACCTAATTGAGTGCGTTCAATTCAAAAAGCCAAATATGAGACATGTCAAGCACAAGCCAATTAACTATTTGCGTCATACACTTTCTGGGTAGTTGATAAACTGTTTCAGCTTGATACACTTCAAAGCCCTAGTCCTTGAAGTAATTTCGCAACGTCACAGTTTTTCCTCATTTCACTGATAAACTGTCTCTAGTAATCATTACACTGTAGTTGGGATTTGATTGGAATAATTCAAATGAAGGAAAATGGTCTTATTTAGCTTTTGAAATAATTATAAATGTAAATGTAATTAAATCATACATATTTAATCACTGAAAATAATTGTCTATATAAATCATCGTTTTCAATAGCAACTTATATCAATCAATTATGTAAATATTGGTTCTAGTTCCCATCTATCTCTCAAAAGTCATCCCCTGAAAAATGTTCATACATATGGATTATTGCTACTTTTCAAACAGGCTCTAAATGGAAAAGCTGTAGAGATGTATTTGTAACCCCCCATCAATAGCCTAATTGCGCATTTCATCTCAAATAAGGTATAGTATTAGAGCCATTCCTTGAAATGCAGTTTTGAACACGTATTCTATTTCCTCTGACCACATGGTGGCACTGGTGCTTCATACAGACACTTCCCATGTACAACCACTAAACCCGATGGGAGCCACCAGTCATTGAATCATGTGGCTTACTTTTACACATCGATTTGCTGTGGGAGGATGAATCACAAAACTACATTGTGGACAAAATACCACCCCAAATACACACAAAAGCAAGGGGTTTATCTACTTACTGCTCCCAAAGGGGCTATTCAACAAATATGAAGATAGGAACATGGCTGAAAAAGGAGGATATTCAGTGCTAATAAATTATACATTTGGAATAGTTCTAATATCTCCAAGGTATATTCAACAGAAACAATCATCAACCACAAGTGATTGCTGACCAATAATACTGTAATATAGAAATGATCTATTATAATTGTAGGTCTCACTTTATTCTGTATGGTTCTGCTTACATTTGGTATTTATCAAGTGTTTATTAGGAAATAATGTGTTATCACTGGGTTGTTTCTGGGTACCTTTACAACATAATTGGCAACTAGTACCTGGTACCAATCAATGCTGGGTGAATCCCAAATAAACAGATATATAATCCATGTTATTAATGTATAATGTACCATAAGATATGGCGCTATTAAATCTTTTGATGACTGCTCATCAGAGGCGTCATGCACCCATTGTTTTTAGAACACAAAGTATATGAGGATGAATTTTTGAAACACTTGATACTTTTTCCTGCAATCTAGAGCCATAATATTTATGCCTAATTTTATGTAAAAAAAAATGTACACTATATATACAAAAGTATGTGGACACCCCTTCAAATCAATCAATTTGACTATTTCAGCCACACCGGTTCCTAACAGGTGTATAAAATCGAGCACACAGCCATGCAATCTCCATAGACAAATATTGGCAGTAAAATGGCCTTACTGAAGAGCTTAGTGACTTCAAGAGTGCTTAAACGTACAACATGTAAAAATAGTCTGTCCTCGGTTGCAACACTCACTACCAAGTTCCAAACTGCTTCTGGAAGCAACTTCAGCACAAGAACTCAGGATATTCATGAAATGGGTTTCCATGGCTGAGTAGCCGTACACAAGCCTAAGATACCTAAGCGCAACGCCAAGCATCGGCTGGAGTGGTGTAAAGCTCACTGCCATTGGACTCTGGAGCAGTGGAAAGGCGTTCTCTGTGATGAATCACGCTTCACAATCTGGCAGTCCGACGGACAAATCTGGGTTTGGCGGATGCCAGGAGTATGCTACCTGCCTGAATGCATAGTGCCAACTGTAAAGTTTGGTGGAGTAATAATAGGTCTGGTGCTGTTTTTTATGGTTCGGGCTAGGCCCCCCTAGTTCCAGTGAAGGGAAATTTTAACGCTACAGCACACAATTACATTTTAGACGATTCTCTTTCAAATTTGTGCAAACAGTTTGGGGAAAGCCATTTCCTGTTTCTGCAGGACTATGCCCCCATGCACAAAGTGAGGTCCATACAGAAATGGTTTTTCGAGATCGGTGTGGAAGAACATGACTGCACTGCACAGAGCCCTGAACTCAACCCCAATGAACATCTTTGGGATGAATTGGAATTCCGACTGCGAGCCAGGCCTAATCGCCCAACATCTGTGCCCTACCTCACTAATGCTCTTGTGACTTGAATGGAAGCCCTGCAGTCCCTGCAGCAATGTTCCAACATCTAGTGAAAAGCCTTCCCAGAAGAGTGGAGGCTTTTACAGCAGCAAAGGGGGGGGGGGGGGGACCAACTCCATATTAATGCCCATGATTCTGCAATTTTAATTTAAATGTTTTATTTCACCTTTATTTAACTAGGTGGGCCAGTTGAGAACACTTTCTCATTTACAACTGCGACCTGGCCAAACCTATGGGATAAACAAACGTACAGTCAATAACACAATAGAAAATCTGTATACAGTGTGTGCAAATGAAGTAAGGTAAGGCAATAAATAGGCCAATAGTGGATTACAATTTAGCTATTTACACTGGAGTGATATATGCGCAGATGAGGATGTGCAAGTAGAAATACTGGTGTGCAAAAGAGCAGAAAAACAAAAACAAATATGGAGATGAAGTACAGTGCCTTGCGAAAGTATTCGGCCCCCTTGAACTTTGCGACCTTTTGCCACATTTCAGGCTTCAAACATAAAGATATAAAACTGTATTTTTTTGTGAAGAATCAACAACAAGTGGGACACAATCATGAAGTGGAACGACATTTATTGGACATTTCAAACCTTTTTAACAAATCAAAAACTGAAAAATTGGGCGTGCAAAATTATTCAGCCCCTTTACTTTCAATGCAGCAAACTCTCTCCAGAAGTTCAGTGAGGATCTCTGAATGATCCAATGTTGACCTAAATGACTAATGATGATAAATACAATCCACCTGTGTGTAATCAAGTCTCCATATAAATGCACCTGCACTGTGATAGTCTCAGAGGTCCGTTAAAAGCGCAGAGAGCATCATGAAGAACAAGGAACACACCAGGCAGGTCCGAGATCCGGTTGTGAAGAAGTTTAAAGCCGGATTTGGATACAAAAAGATTTCCCAAGCTTTAAACATCCCAAGGAGCACTGTGCAAGCGATAATATTGAAATGGAAGGAGTATCAGACCACTGCAAATCTACCAAGACCTGGCCGTCCCTCTAAACTTTCAGCTCATACAAGGAGAAGACTGATCAGAGATGCAGCCAAGAGGCCCATGATCACTCTGGATGAACTGCAGAGATCTACAGCTGAGGTGGGAGACTCTGTCCCTAGGACAACAATCAGTCGTATATTGCACAAATCTGGCCTTTATAGAAGAGTGTCAAGAAGAAAGCCATTTCTTAAAGATATCCATAAAAAGTGTTGTTTAAAGTTTGCCACAAGCCACCTGGGAGACACACCAAACATGTGGAAGAAGGTGCTCTGGTCAGATGAAACCAAAATTGAACTTTTTGGCAACAATGCAAAACGTTATGTTTGGCGTAAAAGCAACACAGCTCATCACCCTGAACACACCATCCCCACTGTCAAACATGGTGGTGGCAGCATCATGGTTTGGGCCTGCTTTTCTTCAGCAGGGACAGGGAGGATGGTTAAAATTGATGGGAAGTTGGATGGAGCCAAATACAGGACCATTCTTGAAGAAAACCTGATGGAGTGCAAAAGACCTGAGACTGGGACAGAGATTTGTCTTCCAACAAGACAATGATCCAAAACATAAAGCAAAATCTACAATGGAATGGTTAAAAAATAAACATATCCAGGTGTTAGAATGGCCAAGTCAAAGTCCAGACCTGAATCCAATCGAGAATCTGTGGAAAGAACTGAAAACTGCTGTTCACAAATGCTCTCCATCTAACCTCACTGAGCTCGAGCTGTTTTGCAAGGAGGAATGGGAAAATATTTCAGTCTCTCGATGTGCAAAACTGATAGAGACATACCCCAAGCGACTTACAGCTGTAATCGCAGCAAAAGGTGGCGCTACAAAGTATTAACTTAAGGGGGCTGAATATTTTCTTTTTTCAGCCCCCTTAAGTTAATACTTTGTAGCGCCACCTTTTGCTGCGATTACAGCTGTAAGTCGCTTGGGGTATGTCTCTATCAGTTTTGCACATCGAGAGACTGAAATTTTTTCCCATTTCTCCTTGCAAAACAGCTCGAGCTCAGTGAGGTTGGATGGAGAGCATTTGAATGGCCGAGTCAATTTTTCAGATTTTGATTTGTTAAAAAAGTTTGAAATATCCAATAAATGTCGTTCCACTTCATGATTGTGTCCCACTTGTTGTTGATTCTTCACAAAAAAATACAGTTTTATATCTTTATGTTTGAAGCCTGAAATGTGGCAAAAGGTCACAAAGTTCAAGGGGGCCGAATACTTTCGCAAGTCACTGTAGGTAGTTTGTTGGATGGGCTATTTACAGATGGGCTGTGTACAGCTGCAGTGATGGGTAAGCTGCTCTGACAGCTGACGCTTAAAGTTAGTGAGGGAGATATGTCTCCAACTTCAGTGATTTTTGCAATTTGTTCCAGTCATTGGCAGCAGAGAACTGGAAGGAAAGGTGGCCAAAATAGGGTTTGGCTCTGGGGATGACCAGTGAAATATACCTGCTGGAGTGCATGCTACGGGTGGGTGTTGCTATGGTGACCAGTGAGCGGAGATAAGGCGGAGCTATACCTAGCAAAGAACTTATAGATGACCTGGAGCCAGTGGGTTTGGCAACGAATATGTAGTGAGGACCAGCCAACGAGAGCATACAGGTCGCAGTGGTAGGTAGTATATGGGGCTTTGGTGACAAAACGGATGGCACTGTGATAGACTGCATCCAATTTTCTGAGTAGAGTGCTGGAGGCTAATTTGTAAAGGACATCGCAAAAGTCAAGGATTGGTAGGATAGTCAGTTTCACAAGGTGTCCACAGGTTTCCACATACTTTTGGTCACGTAGTATATATTTTTCAACATTGGTTATATAAGCATACCTATTTAGCTGTTCAATTGTCATTTTAATGAGGGTGTCATTCTGACTGTTGTAAATCACACATCTCAATGTACTGCACTAACATGCCTCAGGTGTCAGGCATAGGTGTATAGGTGGCAGGGAAGTCAGGCGCAGGAGAGTCAAATGGAGTGTAAAATGGAGTCTTTTAATAAAGTCCACGTAACATGCTCCATAACACTAAAAGGTACATACATAAACAAACATGGGTACGAGGATCCGACGCGTACCTATACAACATAAAACTACACTGACAATAAAACAATCTCTGACAAAGACATGAGGGGAAACAGAGGGTTAAATCCCCAAATGTAATGAATCGGATTGAAAACAGGTGTGTGGGAAGACAAGACAAAACCAATGGAAAATTAAAAATGTATCAATGATGGCTAGAAGACCGGTGACGTCGAACGCCGAGCACCGCCTAAACAAGGAGAGGCAACGACTTCGGCAGAAGTCGTGACACTAGGCTATTACATCAAAATTACAACAGTACATGACACATCATCAATACAGGCACATCATGGCATAATAATGAATACACAATTATCATGATTTAAAGCAAGTATTTTTCTGAATATCCATACCTTTTTAGCTGTCTGTATCCTCCTGACTTGTAGTTCTTTTTATAAAGAAATGAAATATGCTTCTCTACATCTCTGCTAAAATCTGGGTTAAAGTTTGAAAGGAATGTGAGTTTTATTCAGTACATTTGGTAATTGCTTGCTTTTCTAAAGTCTAGTAACCTTACCAGCAGCCATGCCAGCTAAGATATTTATTTACACAAGCTACTCTAACTTGATAGCCTGAAATGTCTTGGTAGAGAGTTATGAGTTTGGGAGATTAGCTAGCGAAAGCCAACTTCATAAAATCGCTATGTGGCTAATATTACAGAGAGAAAAAAACTATGTGTTTTATTTATTCATCAAGAAGGAATCAATAAGCTACGTAGCTTGATCAAATTAATTTACAAATATACCTCCTGCGAGCCCTGCCCATCCCCGAAAGCTAAAATCAAATAAAACTCTGGGTGTGTCACTACACCCTCTCTCCTCTTCCATTGACGATACTGTCTGCAAGCACTAAAGTATCTAGCATCCTGCCTAGCATATCTTTGCTCTGTGGTGCACCTTGGAAGGAACCACTTACTAGGGCGAAGAGGGGGGGTCCTCTTTACCCTGTCCAGTCAGTGTGCCTAATCTGCAAAATACAATTTGATCAAGAATTATAAAACGTGGGCTTAATAATAAGGTTTAGTAATGAATTTAACTGACACATTTAAAAACACAACAAATCTTAAGGGGCACGTGCCCTTGTGCCTCCTATGGGCACGACGCCTCGCTGATCATTATCAGTGATTTCAAAAATAGTTGTGTGTTCATTGACTTAACCCAAAACAAAGAGAGCACTACTACTGTAGTTACTTGAATAGAGGGCTCTATTCAATCCGTATCGTGAAAGTTCAACGTTACAGCGTGATTGAAATTTACAGTTAAACACCGCATAGGTTGGCACACTCAGAATTTACCTTTACATTTTGATCGTGCAATCTGGAACGCTTCAGTGATAGATTGAATAGAGCCCTGAGTCTGTGATACAATTAGTTTTAGAACAGAAGTATCTTGGTTCTCGGTGTATGAGAGTAAAAAAGTAGGATTTTAGATTACTTTGAAGTAGAAACTGCCATTGTTATCATTGGAGGCACAAGGCATTTTTCACTTTCAGATAGAGTGTGGGTGAAATCCCTTTGAAGAAATGTTAGCTTTCTCTATACAGAACAAAGGAATGGTGCCAACAGACATTTCTGAGTCTCTCTCAAATACATTTTGAAATGATGTCTTGTAATATTGTGAACTTTACCAGCTTTTTTGCTCTGACTAAAGTAAAAGCTAATGCAATGCCATATATCACAATGTATTGTATCTAAACGTGAAATGTATTTCGCCGGGCTGCAATATCCAAGGTATTGTTCACCTGTCCACTGGGGAGTTGGCTATACTGTGTGTAGTCGTCACAGGGAATGACTGTTCAGAAAGTTATATACATTTGGAATATCTCCAGGACATGAGGGTCAATATCTTTACCTCATACGATAAGTGCCCCAGTACCTTTTATAATGTCTATAGCGATGGATAGATCCAGACAATGAAGGATTTGTCACATGCCAAGAAATACATCAGTGTTATTTGATAGTAACAGGCTTACAGAACTGATACTTTATAAAGACAACACATGTTAGTGTTTATTTTGTAATACTGCACAAGTCTGAGACAGGTTACTTTCTGAGGCCATGCAATTTTACTTAAACATGTTGTGTGTGTTATAGGAAAGTGCATCATTTCGCAGACATTTTATAAAACAGACAGCAATTGTCTATTTTATGCTTAAAGCTCTTTCTGCATTTCAGTTCATGCTCCAAATGTGTTCGCTAGGGTCATCCAGTGTTTCCGAGCACACCTTTACAACAAAGCTTTGGTGAAAATGCTAATTGATAAACTGAAACATCCTATAATTGAATTCAGGCCAGAAACACGTTATACAAAATTTACTTGGAATGTGGACCTTAAATCTGCAGGTTAAACAGCCAATTAACTAGTCACTTATTCACCAACCTGTCAGAAGGTGAGCGTAGCTGGTGCATGAAGTCAGGCGCAGGAGAGCAGAATGAGTGAGCAATGTACTTTACCCAACAAGGCACAAGGTAAACATTTACACTTGACCAAAACGGTAAAGATAACGCACGGGTGAACACAGCACCCGTCAAAACAACCAGCCATCAACATAAACCTAACTGAAGATGAAATAATCCCGCACAACACGGAAAACAGAGGGTTTAAATACAGGAACAAATAATTGTGAAATGGAAAACAGGTGTAAAAAAGACAAAACCAAAGGAAAAGAAAAGTGGATCGGCGATGGCCAGTAGACCAGTGATGCCGACCGCCGCCCGAATGAGGAGATCTGGATGGAGACGGTGGAACTCCCTCAGCATCGAAGGGTCAAACATGTCCTCCACCGGCACCCAGCATCTGTCCTCCGGACCGCGCCCTTCCCAGTCCACAAGGTACTGAAGGCCCCTCACCTCGAGTCCAGTATGGATCGAACTGCATACGCCGGAGCCCCCTAGATGTCCAGAGGGGGCGGAGGAACCTTACGCACCTCAGCTTCCTGTAGCGGACCAGCCACCACCGGCCTGAGGAGAGATACATGAAACGAGGGGTTAATACGGTAATCGGGGGGAAGCTGTAGCCTGTAACACACCTCGATTATTCTCCTCGGGACTTTGAATGGCCCCACAAACCGCCCCAGCTTCCGGCAGGGCAAGTGGAGGGGCAGGTTTCGGGTTGAGAACCAGACCCGGTCCCTCGGTGCAAACACCGGGGCCTCGCTGTGGTGGCGGTCGGAGCTCGCATTTTGCCGCCTCACGGCCCGTTTTAGGTGTACATGGGCGGCGTCACAGGTCTCCTCCGAGCTCTTAAACCATTCGTCCACCGCAGGAGCGCCGATCTGGCTCTGATGCCCGCCCAATGTCCGCATCCAGCTCCCACACCACCGATGCCAACAGGCAAGAGGCTGGAAGTATAGGAGTGTGATCCATGGACCGCTCCTCTCTGTCATGCATCCGGGACAGTGCGTCTGCCTTAGCGTTCTGGGAACCTGGTCTGTAGGATAGAGTGAAAACAAAACGGGTAAAGAACATAGCCCACCTTGCCTGGCGAGGGTTCAGTCTCCTCGCCGCCCGGATGTACTCTAGATTGCAGTGGTCAGTCCAGATGAGAAAAGGGTGAGTCTCCATGCCTTCAGCGCCTTGACAACAGCCAACAACATTAACCTAACTGAACATGAAATAATCCTGCACAACACCATGGGGGAAACAGAGGGTTTAAATACAGGAACAAATAATTGTGAAATGGAAAACAGATGTGTGAAAACAAAGACAAACCCAAAGGAAAAAGGAAAGTGGATCGGCGATGGCTAGTAGACCGGCGACGCCGACCGCCGAGCGCCGCCCGAACAAGGAGAGGCACCGACTTCGGTGGAAGTTGTGACACGACAAGACCAACAGGATTACTATAGGGTGGAGTGGCATTCCAAGATGAAGATTGGGCCAAAGATGATTCATACCAATTGACCACATATCATTTTGTGAATGTGGGTAACAAAGAGTGTTGGTTTTGGTGCGTCATTTGGTGCGTCATGTTTGAAAAGTCAGTGTTTCTTGGTGTTCACTGAGGTGCCATCTTAATTTTTTTTGTTTTACTTTGGCTACAGTTAACATTCTAACATATACTTCTAAGGGGCTTTAATGATAGTCCAGGGAGGATGGCAAACACAGTAAACGTTTTGAAGCTGGTCCACTCTGCCCGGTGAAATTGCATGGCAAGGCCTCTATTACAGGTATATAGTCATTACGTTGTTTGCCCTCATCAAAATGTTTCAGGGGGCACTGATGGCCAAAGTCTGTACATTTATATTTTATTATCTTAAAATGTACAGTATCAAGTTGAAGGTCATGTGCCCCTGAGTTTCAATATGTCGACACTATCACACTCCAATCGACACTAGCACACTACCTAAAAATGGACTGCTATCTCGACAGTTTATCATATAGTCAGTTCAGACCTGGAGCCAGGATAAAGTGACTAAGGGGGCAAAACATTTTTGGGTTCTTGCATTGGAATGATATTGAATTCTGCTTATTATGACCACGCTATGTCATAATAAGCATGAAGTTCATTCAAATGCCGAGATTCCGAGATCATTGAGTGCTTTTGAAATCGGACGCAACTGCGAATGCGATAAATGCGAACAGAATAGCGGTACCAAGCAGTGGGCCTAGTAAACTAAATATCAGATAAATAAAGGTATGACACAATCTATATGTAGGCTAGTTACATTAACAGCAATAAAACACAGCAAACTAAAGGCTAATGGAGATCCAAATGACCAAAACATAGCCTACAACCTGCTACAGTGAGATGCAGCCATGTCTTGGCAAATAAATAGGCCTGTACAGGCCCACTTCAAACATGGAAATTGTGCCGCTCTCTCTTGAGTTCAGCAACAAGTTGTGATATGGCACAATACATTTCTCTGAATCAAATTTGACCTGCGTAATCAATTAAGCAATGCCAGCTTACTATAAACACGTTTCCAATACGTACAGTTATTTATAGCAATGACAACCAATAGGCTACCAAGAAAGCCTACGTTCTATTATGGTTATCAATTTCTATGATGAAACATACCGATATACAACTATATCCAGGGGCGTCACTTGGGTTCTTGCATTGGAATTATATTGAATTCTGCTTATATCACGCTATACCACAATACACATACAACATTTTTTAAAGGCTTTTGACCAAGAAGTGACAGGTTCAATGGCACAAAATCTCGCTGCGCTCTATCAGCACCATGGACAGCGCCATACACAATAAAGCAACCAACCAGCTAGCTTGTTTAAATCTTACCTTTTCAAAAGAGTTGCAGCTTCCCTGATGCTCTGTTGAACTTCCTGAGTAATCGATCATGTCATTTTCCCAAAAATATTATTGTAAGATCCCCATCAAATACCAGTTGGATTTGTTGAGCTTTCCTCCGGTGTAGCATGCTTCTTCTGTGCTGACTGAACACGTTTGTCAAAGTGGAAAATTAGTTATTGCACGAAGCTGTGGATGTCCCAAAAGTCAGTCCATGTTTCAGTGTAGTAAGCACGGTCAGCATAGCGGAGAGAGGTCCAGAGAGTCGTTGCAGGATATCAAGTGGGGTCCATTTGTCCTCATTGGACCCCACTTGACCATTTGTCCTCATTGGAGCCAGAGCAGGCGATTTAAATCTGCAAAAACTGTCGAGAGACACTAAACTCAGCTTCCACTAAATCTGTTTTACTTAGATCCAGCAGTGGCTTCACCTGTTTCACATCTAGAAGGCAATGGCTCTCTGGGTCAAGGGCACACAGGGCCTCCACCAGGTGATTGTTGCGTTCGTTGAATCGTTCTGACATTTCACCAATGACAGCATCCATCATGCTGAAGAACAGTATTTTACACTAAGTCTCTTCTCCTCTGTCCTGCTGGCCTACTGTACTGTCCAGTGAATATAGTATATTCTACAGTGGATACAGTCAGCACCCCCTGAAACATCTGAATAAAAAAACAAGTAAATAAATATTATTATTTGAAAAAAAATATTTGGGGCCTTTAATAGTCCTGTATTAGCGGACGGATATGGTTGTCTGCAGCGCAGGCAAAATGTTTTCCAGCTGCTGCTGCTCATTGCTCTCCTTCTTTGTTTGGGTACTTTGGCGAAGCCAATTTCTGATATCCATCTAGGCAGATTAGCTGGTTCGTGCTAACTAAATAGGCTAAGGCTTATAACACTAATGCTTTTTACAGCTATAGCTAAGAGTGAAGCAGCTTCAATTATATACTTAACCCTTTTAAATCAAAATCAAATATTACAGGCAGAGGTGTATCACGTTATTCACTTAAACTACCACAGAGAGGAGAACTGAGGAGCGTTTTTCCCGCTTTTTACATACATACCTAACCACCCAGTGGCTTTCCATAGTCCCCCTTCTGCAACCTGGTCTCAAAGTATTTTGTTTTATTCTGTACGTAAATCTGAGACACTCCATTTAATATGATACATATTGATACATTTTTGTATGATATGTTACAAATTTAAATATGTATAATATGTTACGATCTGCAAAATGTACTACAATATTTTTTTTGCCTTACAATTTTTGCCTTAACGCTGCAAAGAAAAGTTGATTTATAGTTCTGTCTTTCTTATTGAGTGTCCCGGATTTAGTTACGTCTAGTCTATGAGACCAGGCTGCCTACACACATGGTAGCCAGCCCTGTCCATTGTGTTGACACAGTGCAGCAGAGACACATATTTTTTGGTGCCAACCTGTCACTCAATTATTTGAACTTTTTTCAATTTTTATATAGGGACATAAAAATAAAGTTGGAACTGAGGGGCCTAAGCCCCATTTAGACCCCTCGTGGCACCAGACCCGAGTAAGTTTGTTGTCTTTGCTGAAAGTTACTCTTCAAGACAATATATTGACAGAAGCTAATTTTACTTATGAAGAGAAGCAGAAGAAGGTACATCTAATGGGATTCTGTTCAGTCTTGCCTCACCGTTATAATAGATTTAATGGACTGTAAAATGCCAGAACATGACATCAACCATTGTGAAGCTCATAGGAAAACAAACGCTTGATGCTTTGAATTAACATAAAAGGATCATGTCAGGTTGCTATAAATGCCTTCTTTCAGACCACTTCAAGTGAAGGATTACTAAAATGCTTTTATCATTTTTGTCAACAAAATGTAAGGGATTTCAAGGGGTGCTAGAACATGTGTTGCCTGATAGACATGACCCCCCCCCCCCTCCACCATATTCTGAAATGGCATTTTTGCCATTGAAGACTGATATTCTGAAGTTTTTTGACAACGCAATATGAGTTTTTATTAGAGTCAGTATAGCAATGTTTCAGTAGAAAACTAAAGAGAGTAAACAAATGTGAAAGATGATGAAGGCTAGTGATGAAGATGCATCTAGCGACTTGCTGGCGCCAAGGGCCAGCGTGATGACACAATCACAATTTCTGTCAATGTTTGCATGACAGACCTTGTGTGTGCTTTCACATCGGTCAAACACACCTTATCTGTGGCAATCTTGATGAAGATACATTTCCAAAGAAGTCAGGAGAGGTGAAGACTGATGAAACATGAATCAACTAAATTAATGTCATTGTGTGAATTCAATTGTTTCAAGAGTTCATGAAGAGCTATGAAATTTGATACGTTTCATTGTACTGTAAGTGCTATGGATTTATTGTTACAGAGAGACTGTGTTATTCTGTTCGTCGGCCATCGAATAGTTAAAAGAAGAGTGATACAGGGGTGAATTCGTATAATTTAGATAAATGCTGTGATGATTAGATCCAAGAATCTTTATATTGTTTTCATGCATTTTCTTATGTTTTGGGCCATGCAAAGTGATGTTAATTAGACAATAGAAGATTCTGAGATTTGGCGCTCTTGGAAGAGTAAATGTCACGTTCGTCGTATGAATCGGACCAAGGTGCAGCGTGGTATACGTACATTTTAATTTATTAAAAGAATGAACACTGAACAAACTAACAAAACGAACCATGATGCCAATATGAATAGTGCAGACAGGCAACTAAAAATAGTACAAAATCCCACAAGCACCAAAAGGGAAATGGCTACCTAAATATGATCCCTAATCAGAGACAACGATAAACAGCTGCCTCTGATTGGGAACCATATCAGACCACCATAAACATACAAATACCTAGACCTACAAAACCCTAGACATACAAAAACCCAAGACAATACAAAAACTAGCGTATCCACCCAAGTCACACCCTGACCTAACCAAAATATAAAGAAAACAGAGATATCTCAGGTCAGGGCGTGACAATAAAAGCTGGGTTTAAATGTCGATCATGGAGTCATTGGTAAACCGATCTCCTGATATACAGTACGCTTGTATGTCAGAGTGGTGAATTTTATACGTTGTTAAAAGACTTACATTTTTGTATTATTTTCATCATGAAGATTTCTGGTATGTACCATTTGTTAATTCTATTCTTATTGCGAAACTGTAATAAATCAGATTATTTTTTAGATGGGTACGAACCTTAGTCGTCACATTTCTGTGTAATATTCCTTGAATTATTATTTGGTTAAATGTTTAACGGTAAATGTTATTCACAATATACATAGCATATATGCTCTGTCTCCAACTGTGCATCTCTAAGCTAAGGTTAATTCAATAATTTTATGCTAGGACATTGATTGCAAGATATTAGTATTTTGTTCCTTAGCCTCGTAATAATTGTATAACGGTAAACCTAGACACGTGCATCTTATAGTATTCTGAGTGGTGACGCAAGGCTCGCAACCTTGGCTATACCCACTGGATACGATTATGGGCCTTTAGCATTCAAATTGCAGTGGAGTCAGATAGTACATCATATATTAGGGTCCCTCTACAATTCTCTGTCATCCTCAGACAAAGTGAATTTTCACTATTCTACAATGTAACGTTATTGAGCTGTCAGTTTCCCAAGCTAATTCCCCACTTTTCACACTGACACGGTATAAACAGCTCTACAGGCTTCACTGTCATGGTGCACAGTCAGTACACAACACTATGCTCATCATGTCTTAGCAGGAATAGATTGTGACAGGTGTCCCAGCAGGGTCAGACAGCCAAAGAAGACCAGTCTACAGAGCTCAGATGAATTTTGCAGTATATTATAACAATCAGTGAATGGATATAAAGTTCCATCTTGAGTTGATGGGTAGGCTACTGTCTGGGATCTGGGAATAATGGTAATTTCAATTGAACCATTGATTCTACACTTGGATAATATAATGTATAAATGTACACCAAGGTAATTATTTGTCATACCTCATCTGAGCAGGATCAGATGATGACTGGGGCCTCATCAGGGTCAGGCAACAAGGGAAGACCAGTCTGTGACAGCGCTGAGTTGAACTTTTTCAGATGCACACTTTATTCTCTCTACAGCAAACACTGGACGAGCCAGAAGCTTCAATGATTCAAACTACTGTATTTTCAGGTAGTCTGACAAATCTCTAAAGTTGATTTCCAAACTGTATCAAGGGTTGATAGAGGCACAAAGCATGTAAAACAAAAATGTGAGGAAGACCTGGGAGACACTATTGATGATGAATGGATACAGATATGTCTGAATTCCGAGTCATGTTCATATAATCTCAGACATAAATTACTGCAGTTTAAGGCCATACATAGAATGTACCATATGCCAGTGAAACTGAATATCATGCACTCAGAAATGTAATTCCTCAAAAGGGGACATACAGTGCCTTCGAAAAGTATTCAGACCCCTGGACTTTTTCCACATTTTGGTATGTCACAGGCTTTTTCTAAAATGGATTAAAACAATAAAACTCCTCAGCAATCTACTCACAATACCCAATAATAACAAAGCAAAAACAGGTTTTTATACATTTTTGCTAATTTATAAAACATAAAAAACTGAAATATCACATTATATACGATACATATTCAGACCCTTTGCCATGAGACTCAAAATTGAGCACAGGTGTTTCCATTTATCATCCTTGAGATGTTTCTACAACTTGATTGGAGTTCACCTGTGGTAAATTAAAATGATTGGACATCTGTCTATAATAAAGTCCCACAATTGACAGTACATGTCAGAGCAAAAGCCATGAGGTCAAAGGAATTATCCGTAGAGCTCCGAGGCAGGAATGTGTTGAGGCACAGATCTGGGGAAGGGCACCATGCCTACGCTGAAGCATGGTGGTGGCAGCATCATGCTGTGAGGGTGTTTTTCAGGGGCAGAACCTGGAAGACTAGTCACGATCGAAGCAAAGATTAACGTATGTCTCTAGCTCTAACATTGCTGCAATATCTAGCAATACAATAACAATACACAAACAATCCATTAGTAAATAACAGAAAACTAAACAAACAAGAAATTAAGACATACTGTATCAGAATGAGCAATGTTAGAGTCCGGAGTACTGTATATATAAATATATACGGTACATTTACAAAGTATTCAGACCCCTTGACTTTTTCACGTTTTGTTACGTTACAGGCTTATTCTAAATTTGGTTTAAATTGTTTTTTGTTCCTCATAAATCTACACACAATACCCCATAATAACAAAGCAAAAACAGGTTGTTAGACATTTTTGCAAAAACATTTAACTGAAATATCACAATTACATATAAGTATTCAGACCCTTTACTCAGTACTTTGTTGAAGCACCTTTGGCAGCAATTACAGCCTTGAGTCTTCTTGGGTATGACGCTGCAAGCTTGGCATACCTGCATTTGGGGAGTTTCTCTGCAGATCTTCTTAAGCTCTGTCAGGTTGGATGGAGAGCGTCGCTGCACCACTATTTTCCGGTCTCTCCAGAGATGTTTGATCAGGTTCAAGTCTAGGCTCTGGCTGGGCCACTCAAGGATATTCAGAGACTTGTCCCGAAGCTTCACCCCAGTCTGAGGTCCTGGGTGCTCTGGTGCAGGTTTTCATCAAGGATCTCTCTGTACTTTGCTCAATTCATTTTTCCCTCGATCCTGACTAGTCTCCCAGGCCCTGCCGCTGAAAAACATCCCCACAGCATAATGCTGGCACCACCATGCTTCACAGTAAGGTTGGTGCCAGGTTTCTTCCAGATGTGACGCTTGGCATTCAGGCCTAAGATTCGATCTTGGTTTCATCAGACCAGAGATTCTTGTTTTTCATGGTCTGAGAGTCCATTAGATGCCTTTTTGTGAAACTCCAAGAAGGCTGTCATGTGCCTTTTATTTTAACGAGGCAAGTCAGTTAAGAACAAATACTTATTTACAATGACAGCCTAAGAACAGTGGGTTAACTGCCTTGTTCAGAGGCAGAACAACATATTTTTACCTTGCCAGCTCAGGGATTTGATCGAGCAATCTTTTGGGTACTGGCCCAATGCTGTAACTACTAGGCTACCTGCCACCCCAGCTTTTACTGAGGCCTGGTCTCCGTCTTCCACTCTACAATAAAGGCCTGATTGGTAAAGTGCTGCAGAGATGGTTGTCCTTCTGGATGGTTGTCCAATCTCCACAGAGGAACTCTGGAGCTATGTCAGAGTGACCATTGGGTCAACCTCTAGGGAGAGTCTTGGTGGTTCCAAACTTCTTCCATTTAAGTATGATGGAGGCCACTGTGTTTCTGTGGACCTTCATTGCTGCAGAAATGTTATGGTACTCTTCCCCAGATCTGTGCCTCAACACAATCCTGTCTTGGTGCTCTACGGAAGATTTCTTAAACATCATGGATTGATTTTTGCTCTGACATGCACTGTCAAATGTGGGACCTTATATAGACAGGTGTGTGGCTTTTTAAATCATGTCCAAGCAATTGAATTTAACACAGGTGGACTCCAATGAAGTTGAAGAAACATCTCAAGGATGATAAATGGAAAGAGGATGCACCTGAGCTCAATGTCAAGTAAATAAGGTATTTCAGTTTTTTACTTTTGATAAATTTGCTAACATTTTGAAAAGTATTTCTCACTTTTTCATTATGGGGTATTGTGTGTAGATTAAATCAATTTTAGAATAGGTCTGTAATGTAACAACGTGAAAAAAGTCAAGGAGTCTGAATACTTTCCGAATACACTGTATGTACAGTACCAGCCCAAAGTTTTGACACAATTACTCATTCAAATCAAATCAAATCAAAGGTATTTATATAGCCCTTTGTACATCAGCTGATATCTCAAAGTGCTGTACAGAAACCCAGCCTAAAACCCCAAACAGCAAGCAATGCAGGTGTAGAAGCACATGGCTAGGAAAAACTCCCTAGAAATGCCAAAACCTAGGAAGAAACCTAGTGAGGAACCAGGCTATGAGGGGTGGCCAGTCCTCTTCTGGCTGTGCCGGGTGGAGATTATAGCAGAACATGGCCAAGATGTTCAAATGTTCATAAATGATCAGCATGGTCAAATAATAATAATCACAGTAGTTGTTGAGGGTGCAGCAAGTCAGCACCTCAGGAGTAAATGTCAGTTGGCTTTTCATAGCCTATAATTAAGAGTATCTCTACCACTCCTGCTGTCTCTAGAGAGTTGAAAACAGCAGGTCTGGGACAGGTAGCATGTCCGGTGAACAGGTCAGGATTTCATAGCCGCAGGCAGAACAGTTGAAACTGGAGCAGCAGCACGGCCAGGTGGACTGGGGACAGCAAGGAGTCATCATGCCAGGTAGTCCTGAGGCATGGTCGTATGGCTCAGGTCCTCCGAGAGAGAGAAAGAAAGAGAGAAAGAGAGAATTAGAGAGAGCATACTTAAATTCACACAGGACACCGGATAAGACAGGAGAAGTAATCCAGATATAACAAACTGACCCTAGCCCCCGACACATAAACTACTGCCACATAAATACTGGAGGCTGAGATAGGAGGGGTCAGGAAACACTGTGGCCCCATCCGATGATACCCCAGGACAGGGCCAAACAGGAAGGATATAACCTCACCCACTTTGCCAAAGCACAGCCCCCACACCACTAGAGGGATATCTTCAACCACCAACTAACCATCCTGAGACAAGGCCGAGTATAGCCCACAAAGATCTCCACCACAGCACAACCCAAGGAGGGGGTGGGGGTGCCAACCCAGACAGGAAGATCACATCAGTGAATCAACCCACTCAAGTGAAGCACCCCTCCTAGGGACGGCTTGAAAGAGCACCAGTAAGCCAGTGACTCAGCCCCTGTAATAGGGTTAGAGGCAGATAATCCCAGTGGAGAGAGGGGAACCGGCCAGGCAGAGACAGCAAGGGTGGTTCGTTGCTCCAGTGCTTTTCCGTTCACCTTCACACTCATGGGCCAGACTACACTCAATCATATGACCCACTGAAGAGATGAGTCTTCAGTAAAGACTTAAAGGTTCAGACCGAGTCTGCGTCTCTCACATGGGTAGGCAGAACATTCCATAAAAATGGAGCTCTATAGGAGAAAGCCCTGCCTCCAGCTGTTTACTTAGAAATTCTAGGGACAATTAGGAGGCCTGTGTCTTGTGACCGTAGCGTACGTGTAGGTAAGTACGGCAGGACTAAATCAGAAAGATAGGTAGGAGCAAGCCCATGTAATGCTTTGTAGGTTAGCAGTAAAACCTTGAAATCAGCCCTTGCCTTAACAGGAAGCCAGTGTAGGGAGGCTAGCACTGGAGTAATATGATCTAATTTTTTTGGTTCCAGTCAGGATTCTAGCAGCCATATTTAGCACTAACTGAAGTCTATTTAGTGCTTTATCCGGGTAGCCAGAAAGTAGAGCATTGCAGTAGTCTAACCTATAAGTAACAAAAGCTTGGATTAATTTTTCTGCCTCAATTTTGGACATGAAGTTTCTGATTTTTGCAATGTTACGTAGATGGAAAAAAGCTGTCCTTGAAACAGTCTTGATATGTTCGTCAAAAGAGAGATCAGGGTCCAGAGTAATGCCGAGGTCCTTCACAGTTTTATTTGAGACGACTGTACAATCATCAAGATTAATTGTCAGATTCAACAGAAGATCTCTTTGTTTCTTGGGACCTAGAACAAGCATCTCTGTTTTGTCCGAGTTTAAAAGTAAAAATTTGCAGCCATCCACTTCCCTATGTCTGAAACACAGGCTTCTAGGGAGGGCAATTTTGGGGCTTCACCATGTTTCATGGAAATGTACAGCTGTGTGTCATCTGCATATCAATGAAAGTTAATATTATGTTTTCGAATTACATCCCCAAGAGGTAAAATATATAGTGAAAACAATAGTGGTCCTAAAATGGAACCTTGAGGAACACCGACATTTACAGTTGATTTGTCAGAGGACAAAAAAGGATCTTTCTGACGGATAAGATCTAAACCAGGCCAGAACTTGTACCGTGTAGCCCAATTTGGGTTTCCAATCTGTCCCAAAAGAATGTGGTGATCGATGGTATCAAAAGCAGCACTAAGGTGTAGGAGCACAAGGACAGATGCAGAGCCTCGGTCTGATGCCATTAAAAGGTCCTTTACCACCTTCACAAGTGCAGTCTCAGTGCTATTATGGGGTCTAAATCCAGACTGAAGCATTTCGTATACATTGCTTGTCTTCAGGAAGGCAGTGAGTTGCTGCGCAACACATTTTTCATTTTTTTTTGAGAGGAATGGAAGATTCGATATAGGCCGATAGTTTTTTATATTTTCTGTGTCAAGGTTCTGCTTTTTTAAGAGAGGTTTCATTACTACCACTTTTAGTGAGTTTGGTACACATCCGGTGGATAGAGAGCTGTTTATTATGTTCAACATAGGAGGGCCAAGCACAGGAAGCAGCTCTTTAAGTAGTTTAGTTGGAATAGGGTCCAGTATGCAGCTTGAAGGTTTAGAGGCCATGATTATTTCCATCATTGTGCCAAGAGATATGGTACTAAAACACCTGAGTGTCTCCCTTGATCCTAGGTCCTGGCAGAGTTGTGCAGGCTCAGGACTGAACTGATTCAAGTGTTTTTCTTTATTTTCTTTAGTGCCTTGATGACAGATTTGCACACTCTTGGCATTCTCTCATCCAGCTTCATGAGGTAGTCACCTGGAATGCTTTCCCAACAGTCTTGAAGGAGTTCGCACATATGCTGAACACTTGTTGGTTGCTTTTCCTTCGGTCCAACTCACCCCAAACGATCTCAATTGGTTTGAGGTCGGGTGATTGTGGAGGCCAGGTCATGTGATGCAGCACTCCATTATTCTCCTTGGTCAAATAGCCCTTACACAGCCCGGGGGTGTGTTTGGGGTCATTGTCTTGATGAAATTTTTTTTTTGTACATTCTTTTTCACCTTTATTCAACCAGGTAGGCTAGTTGAGAACAAGTTCTCATGTACAACTGCGACCTGGCCAAGATAAAGCATAGCAGTGTGAACAGACAACACAGAGTTACACATGGAGTAAACAATTAACAAGTCAATAATACAGTAGAAAAAAAGAAAAAAAGATAGTCTATATACATTGTGTGCAAAAGGCATGAGGAGGTAGGCAAATAATTACAATTTTGCAGATTAACACTGGAGTGATAAATGATCAGATGGTCATGTACAGGTAGAGATACTGGTGTGCAAAAGAGCAGAAAAGTAAATAAATATAAACAGTATGGGGATGAGGTAGGTAAATTGGGTGGGCTATTTACCGATAGACTATGTACAGCCGCAGAGATCGGTTAGCTGCTCAGATAGCAGATGTTTGAAGTTGGTGAGGAAGATAAAAGTCGCCAACTTCAGCGATTTTTGCAATTCGTTCCAGACTTGTAGATGACCTGGAGCCAGTGGGTCTGGCGACGAATATGTAGCGAGGGCCAGCCGACTAGAGCATACAGGTCGCAGTGGTGGGTGGTATAAGGTGCTTTAGTGACAAAACGGATGACACTGTGATAAACTGCATCAGGTTGGTGAATAGAGTATTGGAAGCTATTTTGTAAATGACATTGCCGAAGTCGAGGATCGGTAGGATAGTCAGTTTTACTAGGGTAAGTTTGGCGGCGTGAGTGAAGGAGGCTTTGTTGCGGAATAGAAAGCCGACTCTCGATTTGATTTTAGATTGGAGATGTTTGATATGAGTCTGGAAGGAGAGTTTACAGTCTAGCCAGACACCTAGGTACTTATAGATGTCCACATATTCTAGGTCGGAACCATCCAGGGTGGTGATGCTAGTCGGGCGTGCGGGTGCAGGCAGCGAACGGTTGAAAAGCATGCATTTAGTTTTACTAGTGTTTAAGAGCAGTTGGAGGCCACGGAAGGAGTGTTGTATGGCGTTGAAGCTCGTTTGGAGGTAAGATAGCACAGTGTCCAAGGAAGGGCCGGAAGTATACAGAATGGTGTCGTCTGCGTAGAGGTGGATCAGGGAATCGCCCGCAGCAAGAGCAACATCATTGATATATACAGAGAAAAGAGCCGGCCCGAGAATTGAACCCTGTGGCACCCCCATAGAGACTGCCAGAAGACCGGACAACATGCCATCCAATTTGACACACTGAACTCTGTCTGCAAAATATTTGGTGAACCAGGCAAGGCAGTCATTAGAAAAACCGAGGCTACTGAATCTGCCGATAAGAATATGGTGATTGACTGAGTCGAAAGCCTTGGCCAGGTCGATGAAGACGGCTGCACAGTACTATCTTTTATCGATGGCGGTTCTGATATCGTTTAGTACCTTGAGCGTGGCTGAGGTGCACCCGTGACCGGCTCGGAAACCAGATTGCACAGCGGAGAAGGTCCGGTGGGATTCGAGATGGTCAGTGACCTGTTTTTTGACTTAGCTTTCGAAGACCTTAGATAGGCAGGGCAGGATGGATATAGGTATTGTAACAGTTTGGGTCCAGGGTGTCTCACCCTATGAAGAGGGGGATGACTGCGGCAGCATTCCAATCCTTGGGGATCTCAGACGATATGAAAGAGAGGTTGAACAGGCTGGTAATAGGGGTTGCGACAATGGCGGCGGATAGTTTCAGAAATAGAGGGTCCAGATTGTCAAGCACAGCTGATTTGTATGGGTCCAGGTTTTGCAGCCCTTTCAGAACATCTGCTATCTGGATTTGGGTAAAGGAGAACCTGGAGAGGTTTGGGCGAGTAGCTGCGGGGGAGGGGGGGGGAGCTGTTGGCCGAGGTTGGAGTAGCCAGGAGGAAGGCATGGCCAGCCGTTGAGAAATGCTTGTTGAAGTTTTCGATAATCATGGATTTTTCGGTGGTGACCGTGTTACCTAGCCTCAGTGCAGTGGGCAGCTGGGAGGAGGTGCTCTTGTTCTCCATGGACTTTACAGTGTCCCAGAACTTTTTGGAGTTAGAGCTACAGGATGCAAATTTCTGCCTGAAGAAGCTGGCCTTGGCTTTCCTGACTGACTGCGTGTATTGGTTCCTGATTTCCCTGAACAGTTGCATATCGCGGGGACTATTCGATGCTATTGCAGTCTGCCACAGGATGTTTTTGTGCTGGTCGAGGGCAGTCAGGTCTGGAGTGAACCAAGAACTATATCTGTTCTTAGTTCTGCATTTTTTGAACGGAGCATGCTTATCTAAAATGGTGAGGAAGTTACTTTTAAAGAATGACCAGGCATCCTCAACTGACGGGATGAGGTCAATATCCTTCCAGGATACCCGGGCCAGGTCGATAAGAAAGGCTTGTTCGCAGAAGTGTTTTAGGGAGCGTTTGACAGTGATGAGGGGTGGTCGTTTGACACTCGGGATCTGTAGCGGATACAGGCAATGAGGCAGTGATCGCTGAGATCCTGGTTGAAGACAGTGGAGGTGTATTTGGAGGGCCAGTTGGTAAGGATGACGTCTATGAGGGTGCCCTTGTTGACAGACTTAGGGTTGTACCTGGTGGGTTCCTTGATGATTTGTGTGAGATTGAGGGCATCTAGCTTAGATTGTAGGACTGCCGGGGTGTGAAGCATATCCCAGTTTAGGTCACCTAACAGAACAAACTCTGATGCTAGATGGGGGGCGATCAATTCACAAATGGTGTCCAGGGCACAACTGGGAGTTGAGCGGGGTCGGTAGCAGGCGACAACAGTGAGAGACTTATTTCTGGAGAGATTCATTTTTTAAATTAGTAGTTCGAACTGTTTGGGTATGGACCTGGAAAGTATGACATTACTTTGCAGGCTATCTCTGCAGTAGACTGCAACTCCTCCCCCTTTGGCAGTTCTATCTTGGCGGAAAATGTTATAGTTGTGTCAGGATTTGGCCAGGGTTGTTCCGGGTTTTGGTCACTAGATGCCCCCATTGTGCTTTTTGACCTTATGTTTTTTCCCTTGTTCCCCATTATTATTTGCACCTGTGCCTCGTTTTTCCCTGATTGTATTTAAACCCTTAGTTTCCCTCAGTTCTGTGCTCTGTGTTTCTGTCAGGACCCGGTTACGAACCTGGGTCTCCGGAGTGAGAAACAGTCACTTAACCAACTGAGCCACGAATAGTCAGCAGAACCCAGAAGATGAGGCAGACACAGCAGTACTTAAGACGGTGTATTTAATAAAGTAAAAAGGAGAAGTCCTTCAATACAAAAATGGTAAATCCAAAAGGTGGTAGGAATAGCACAAAAAAGCCTTAAGAGATACTCAAAAACAAAAACAGAATTCCACAAGAGCATCCACCGGAATCGACAAGAATACACAGAACACTAGGGCTGGGTGCTAACATACAAACACAGAGCACAGAACTGAGGGAAACTAAGGGTTTAAATACAATCAGGGAAAAAGAGGCACAGGTGCAAATAATAATGGGGAACAAGGGAAAAAACATAAGGTCAAAAAGCACAATGGGGGCATCTAGTGACCAAAACCCGGAACAACCCTGGCCAAATCCTGACAAGTTGGGTATGGAAATCTCAGAGTTTTGGGTGGCCTTCCTAAGCCAGGATTCAGGCACGGCAAGGACATCAGGGTTAGCAGAGTGTGCTAAAGCAGCGAGTAAAACAAACTTAGGGAGGAGGCTTCTGATGTTGACATGCATGAAACCAAGGCTTTTTCGATCACAGAAGTCAACGAATGAGGGTGCCTGGGGACATGCAGGGCCTGGGTTTACCTCCACATCACCCGTGGAACAGAGGAGGAGTAGTATGAGGGTGCGGCTAAAGGTTATCAAAACTGGTTGCCTAGAGCGTTGGGGACAAAGAATAAAAGGAGCAGATTTCTGGGCGTGGTAGAATATATTCAGGGCATAATGTGCAGACAGGGGTATGGTGGGGTGCGGGTACAGCGGAGGTAAGCCCAGGCACTGGGTGATGATAAGAGAGGTTGTATCTCTGGACATGCTGGTTGTAAATGGGTGAGGTCACTGCATGTGTGGGAGGTGGGACAAAGGAGGTATCAGAGGTATGAAGAGTGGAACTAGGGGCTCCATTGTACACTAAAACAATGATAACTAACCTGAACATCAGTATACAAGGCATATTGACATTTGAGAGAGACATACAGCGAGGCATACAGTAATCACAGGTGTTGATTGGGAGAGCTAGCTAAAACAGCAGGTGAGACAACAACAGCTAATCAGCTAGCACAACAACAGCAGGTAAAACGGTGTTGACTAGGCAGAGAGGGTCGGATTAACTACACACAGAGCCTGAGTGCGGCTGGGGCCGACAGATAAAAACATAAACACACAGAATGGAGTACCGTGATGAATGGACAGTCCAGTAGGCATCAGCTATGTAGCCAAGTGATCACAGTGTCCAGCAGGCATCAGCTATGTAGCCAAGTTTACAGCAAGGATCCGGTGGAGTATTGGGCTCTAGCCGTGTATGAGTGTGGTTCGGGTGAACAGCTGAGTAGGCCGGGAAGTGGGCCTCAGGGATAGCTTCGGTACTGCGTGCAAGCTAGCTGTGAAGCACTCACTTCCGTAGCACTAACTTCCATCATCATGAAGTGCTTTGAGAGACTAGTCAAGGACCATATCACCTCCACCCTACCTGACACCCTAGACCCACTCCAATTTGCTTACCGCCCAAATAGGTCCACAGACGATGCAATCTCAACCACACTGCACACTGCCCTAACCCATCTGGACAAGAGGAATACCTATGTGAGAATGCTGTTCATCGACTACAGCTCGGCATTTAACACTGTAGTACCCTCCAAGCTCGTCATCAAGCTCGAGACCCTGGGTCTCGACCACGCCCTGTGCAACTGGGTACTGGACTTCCTGACGGGCCGCCCCCAGGTGGTGAGGGTAGGCAAAAACATCTCCACCCCGCTGATCCTCAACACTGGGGCCCCACAAGGGTGCGTTCTGAGCCCTCTCCTGTACTCCCTGTTCACCCACGACTGCGTGGCCACGCACGCCTCCAACTCAATCATCAAGTTTGCGGATGACACAACAGTGGTAGGCTTGATTACCAACAATGACGAGACGGCCTACAGGGAGGAGGTGAGGGCCCTCGGAGTGTGGTGTCAGGAAAATAACCTCACACTCAACATCAACAAAACTAAGGAGATGATTGTGGACTTCAGGAAACAGCAGAGGGAACACCCCCCTATCCACATTGATGGAACAGTAGTGGAGAGGGTAGTAAGTTTTAAGTTCCTCGGCATACACATCACAGACAGACTGAATTGGTCCACCCACACAGACAGCATCGTGAAGAAGGCGCAGCAGCGCCTCTTCAATCTCAGGAGGCTGAAGAAATTCGGCTTGTCACCAAAAGCACTCACAAACTTCTACAGATGCACAATCGAGAGCATCCTGGCGGGTTGTTTCACCGCCTGGTACGGCAACTGCTCCGCCCACAACCGTAAGGCTCTCCAGAGGGTAGTGAGGTCTGCACAACGCATCACCGGGGGCAAACTACCTGCCCTCCAGGACACCTACACCACCCGATGTTACAGGAAGGCCATAAAGATCATCAAGGACAACAACCACCGAGCCTTTGCCTGTTCACCCCGCTATCATCCAGAAGGCGAGGTCAGTACAGGTGCATTAAAGCTGGGACAGAGAGACTGAAAAACAGCTTCTATCTCAAGGCCATCAGACTGTTAAACAGCAACCACTAACATTGAGTGGTTGCTGCCAACACACTGACTCAACTCCAGCCACTTTAATAATGGGAATTGATGGGAAATGATGAAAAATATATCACTAGCCACTTTAAACAATGCTACCTAATATAATGTTTACATAACCTACATTATTCATCTCATATGTATACGTATATACTGTACTCTATATCATCCACTGCATCTTTATGTGATACATGTATCACGAGCCACTTTAACTATGCCACTTTGTTTACATACTCATCTCATATGTATATACTGTACTCGATACCATCTACTGTATCTTGCCTATGCTGCTCTGTACCATCACTCATTCATATATCTTTATGTACATATTCTTTATCCCCTTACACTTGTGTATAAGACAGAAGTTTTGGAATTGTTAGTTAGATTACTTGTTGGTTATTACTGCATTGTCGGAACTAGAAGCACAAGCATTTCGCTACACTCGCATTAACATCTGCTAACCATGTGTATGTGACAAATAAAATTTGATTTGATTTGATTTGAAGATCAGAAGTTGTGGTCCAGGGATTATGGCAGGAATCCAGCGTTGTTGTGGAGAGACAGTTATCCAGGCTAAAAAAAACTGGCTGGCTGTGCAGAAGGTAAAACCGCTAGCAGTGGCTAACAATGACTAGTTAGCTGGTTAGCTTCTGGAGGTTCTTGAATGTGTTCTAAAAATTTAAAATAATAACGATTCCGTATCACATTGGGTGAGACATGTTACCGGAAGGTATAATCAAATTAAAAATCGAAAAGTGATAGTACCACTAAGCACAAACCAGAATGGATGGTATATCGCTGCCTTGAATTCTAAATAAATCACAAAAGTGTCACCAGCAAAGCACCCCCCACACCATCACACCTCCTCCTCCATGCTTCATGGTGGGGCAGATCATCCAATCACCTACTCTGCGTCACATGAAGACACGGTCAGTTGGAAACAAAAATCTCAAATTGGGACTCATCAGACCAAAGGACAGATTTCCATCGGTCTAATGTCAATTTCTCGTGTTTCTTAGCCCAAGCAAGTCTCTTCTTATTGATGTCCATTCGTAGTGGTTTCTATGCAGGAATTCGACTATGAAGGTCTGATTCCTCTGAACAGTTGATGTTCAGATATGTATGTTACTTGAACTCGGTGAAGCATTTATTTGGGCTACAATTTCAATTAACTTACAATTAACTTTCAACACGGCACACCTGTTAATTGAAATGTATTCCAGGTGAATAACTCATGAAGCTGGTTGAGAGAATGGCCAGAGTGTGCAAAGCTGTCATCAAGGCAAAGGGTCGCTACTTTGAAGAACCTCATATAAAATATATTTTGATTTGTTGAACACTTTTTTGGTTACTACATGATTCCATATGTATTATTTAATCGTTTTGATGTCTTCACTATTATTCAACAATGTAGAAAATAGTAAAAATAAAGAAAAACCCTGGAATGAGTAGGTGTGTCCAAACTTTTGACTGGCACTGAATAGACATGGTGTGTATACACTGTCCGGACAGTATATGAATAGAAAATATGTGTACAGTAGTTGTTATGTAGGATGAGCCTTGACTTGAATACAGTATACTGTACACACTGAGTGTACAAAACACTAGGAACACCTTCCTAATATTGAGTTGTACCCCCATTTGCCCTCACAACAACCTAAATTTGTTGAGGCGTGTACTCTACAAGGTATCAAAAGTGTTCCACAGGGATGATGACCCATGTTGACTCCAATGCTTCCCATAGTTGTGTCAAATTGGCTGGATGTCCTTTTGGTGGTGGACCATTCTTTATGCACACGGGAAACTGTTGAGCATGAAAAACCCAGCAGCATTACAGTTTTTGACACACTCAGAACGGTGCGCCTGGTACCTACTACCATACCCCGTGCAAAGGCACTTAAATCTTTTGTCTTGCCCACTCACCCTCTGAATCACACACATACACAATCGATGTCTCACTTGTCTCAAGGCTTAAAAATCCTTCGTTAACCCGTCTCCTCCCTTCATCTACACTGATTGAAGTTGATTTAACAAGTGACATGAATAATGGATCATAGCTTTCACCTTGATTCAGCTGGTCAGTCTATTTCATGGAAAGAGCAGGTGTTCCTAATGTTCTGTACATATAAAGTGGGTAAAACAGTATGTCAACAATATTAAAGTGACCTGTCTTCAATGACTATGTACATAGCGCAGCAGTCTCTAAGCTACAGGGTGTAGCTGGCTAGTAACATTGTCTTTTGTTCTGGGCAGGGTACCAGGAGGAGGCCAGCTAGTGATGGATGTTTAACAGTCTGATGGCCTGAAAATAGAAGTTGTTTCTCAGTCTTTCGGTCCCAGCTTTCATGCACCTGTACTGTCTCTGCCTTCTAGATTGTAGTGGGGTGTATAGGCTGTTGCTCGGGTGGCTGAGGTCCTTGTTGATCTTCTTGGCCTTCCTGTGACAACCTCTGTCTCAATGAATGTTTTTAAAAGTTGTCACGTTCTGACCTTTATTTCCTTTGTTTTGTCATTATTTAGTATGGTCAGGGCGTGAGTTGGGGTGGGCAGTCTGTTTGTTTTTCTATGATTTGGGTATTTCTATGTTTCGGCCTAGTATGGTTCTCAATCAGAGGCAGGTGTCATTAGTTGTCTCTGATTGAGAATCATACTTAGGTAGCCTGGGTTTCACTGTGTGTTTGTGGGTGTTTGTTTCCGTGTCTGTGTTTTTCACCACACGGTACTGTTTTTGGGTTTCATTCATTCCACGTTTATTGTTTTTGTATTCAGTTGTTCATGTGTACTATTGCTTATTAAAAGAACCATGGACACTTACCACGCCGCATATTGGTCCTCCGATCCTTTTCACCTCTCCTCTTCGGAAGAAGAGGAGGAAATCCCTTACAAAAGTGATACAATTGAAAGATTAAAACCCCACACATGCACCTATTGGGAAATCAAAAATTCCCAATAGTTCAGGTCACACGAATAACAAATTGAACTTTGGGTCTGAGTTTAGTGTCTGGGATTGCTGAGGATTAGGGTTGCAAATTCCGGGAACTTTCAATAAATTCCCTGGTTTTCCCAACATCCCGATTGGAAGATTCACGGAACAACCAAGATTTCTGGAAAACCACATCAGGGCTGTAACCATACTGTCAAGTTTAGAATGAAATCTTGAATCTAAACTCTTTCAGGTTAGAGACTGCACCACTGAGGTATAAAAGAACTGGAGTCTGTGTCCAAGATGTCCGACCGTTGTTTTCAACGTAATTTACGCACGTTTTTGTTTGCCGATTCATGGACGAACCATCTATAGCCGAAATACATCCAGTTTACACGGCCAACTTCACATGCGCACTAGCACTCGGTGCACAGCGCGAATGGATGAATACAAAATGTTAATATCTTTGGCTGCGAGTGATATTTTTTTTTGCCTCTGACAATTATTTGAATAATACAATGGATAGTTGGTTCACAAAGGTTCTGACTAAAGTGTCTTATTAGGAATTTTCAGATCTAACTTCTCTATGTGGCAGTCTATGGAAATTGTCTTTCTGTGCCGGGCGTCAGTTAAACTGCAGCAGCAAAGCAAGACTGTTGGGGCAGTTGAAACCATGCTTCTAGACTGGAACCCTCGCCCCTTGGATGGCACATGCAACACACGCAGCACACAACACACACACACACAATAACAGGAGAAGAGTCGAGACAATTAAGATATTCTTTAGGGAAATTACAATCAGCATGTTCAAGAGAGGGTGACATTATAAAACGAACACTGTTGAGATGTTACATCTGAAGTACTAGAGTTTTTGAATATCCGAAGAAAATGCCCAGGTTTTAGCTCATTAAGACATGCTCTGCATTTCATAGCTAATTGGCCATCTGGTCACCATAACAAGAATGATTACTCTCTGCAAGATTATTTAGATAATTTGCTGGGTTGACCATTGATATTATATGGGAATGCCTTATATTCTGTCTCTGTGATATGTTAACTCTGAGAGACTCCTGTTCAGAAAGATGTGTTGTTGTAGTGACTGTATCTCAGGATGACATCAGATGAGTTCACAGTTCCCCAAACCTATAGTAGCCGATGTACCTGTATTTAACCAGCCTGAGGCATTTAATCATCAGGAGTACAATACCTTTACAGCTTGCAGCTATGCTGTTTTTACCTTGGGAGAAATACTGATTCTAATGGTCCACAATAAATCATTCCATAAATGAATCTCTGGATTCAGTAGCCTTTTTTTCTGCACTTTAAATGTTACTCAAAAGTTAGACAACAAAGAGTAACACCTTCCCATCACTATAGGAGGGAAAGGGTAAAGATTCCTGCACAGATAAACACAAAATAAAGCTTTAATCTATCTTTATTGGTGGGCAGTGCTGTTGTGAGGACCCCCGATGCTGAGGCAAACAGAACACTCCCCTTCTGTGTGCAAATGGCACCTGCTGGAATAACAAACAACCATTGCCCTTCAGGGAGAGCCAATCAAACCTGACACATCCTCCAGTTCTGTGCTCTGAGTGGCCACCTCTAGTGATTTCTAACAGTGCTCTCATCCAGAGACGTGCGGACTTCATGTCTGGCTTGGCAAAGAGCCCATTATGAGCGGTCTCCCACAGTTACTGCACTTCCAATCTAGCTGTGCCTCCTCTCCAGGAATATAGGCCTCCCACACCAGGTGCCCAGAACTCACTATGTGCAACACAAACCTAATTGGCAGGTTTTTCGTTCTGTTGATAATTTAACCTCTAAAAGTCTAAGCCATTTGGGGGGAGGGGGTTGATTTAGACACATATTTAACCCCTTATTGTTGTTGGCACAAAACTACCTCCATACTTCCAATCGTCTCCCCTTTCCATAGTGTCACATTAGTTTGTAGCGCAAACAGTTTGGATGCTACAGACAGAAGTTGGCACATCAGCGTTACCGACTTCAGACGAGTCCCGTGACACCTGTGGGGGTTGTAGAGCAAAACCGTTTGTACACTACAGACTTTTTTGTGAGAAGACACCTGTGGGGGTTGTAGAGCAAAACCGTTTGTACACTACAGACTTTTTTGTGAGAAGACCGATTTCTGTGATGTCTCATGGTCTGACAAATACTGCTGTAGCTCGGCCAACGTCCACCGCAGATGCGGAAGGCCAACATAGGCGGATGCAGTAGATTGAGAAGCAGCCCATGCAAAAAACTGATATCTCGAGCTTAAACAGACCAGATTTAATGGGGATTTTTTTGTAATGTTATTTAGGTTGCGTCAAAAGACTCTTATTCATGTGCAGATCTATCTGATTTTACCTCCAAGTAAAGGACATCTTGAGGGTGTTTATAACAGGGAAAGTCACTATTTACGGCGTGCCCAGCCATTTCTCAATACCATTGTCAAATACTGCAGCTTTACCACTGATATACTGAGGCAACAAGGACTTGAGTAGTCAGGGAGAACAATCTCAGCACCAGCTGAAAAGCACAGAGACAGTTATGAAGGCTTTGAGGAGAAATTAGACGCTCACACAAAAGCAAAAGATGCTCCTAACAGGAAGATGAGGTGCAAACAAACTATCAAAATCTCTGTGGTTCAATTACTTTAGAGAGTTTATCCTGAAAGTTGAACTTCCAGAAGTTGGGGTGTGTGATGATAGTGACGATGATGAAGTATCGAACAGTACAACCACTGCCAGTTAATCCAAATGCCATAGATTGAATCTTTACCCTCAGACCGGATCAATTGGAAGACAGGACAAAATGATGCTGAAACTACAGCCAGGGGTCAAATAAGTGCACTGGTGACATGGAGTGCAGTATCAGAAGTGAGAGCAGTTATCTCAGCTGTTATTTTGTTGCTCAGAGTTGTTGAGGCGCCGCATCCTCCCTGTTAACCTCGCTCTTCCGCTGCTGAACAGAAGGGGCACCACAGTAAGCCCATTTATTATTTTAACAGTCATCTGCCAGTCCTTGCTGTGAGTTTCATTGGGTTGTTATCTTGGCTGGCCCAAAAAATAAAAATAATAATAAAAAGGGCCAGATAAAATATAAGATCAAATAAAATTGTCCTGGACTTTTAAATCTTGCAAAGAAAAGGGAAAATATAACTTGTTGTATTCGGCACATGTGACAAATAAAATGTGATTTGATTGGATTTGATCTAGGCGACAGTTAATAAAGGAAATGCAGAAAAAAAGTATCAAGACTTTTGAAGTTTGCTAAAACATGGTTTGAACATTCTGCTTTATACAAGCTTTGGCAGCAACATAGCCCCTAAAGGGATGGGCCAGTGAACTTTGCTTACAGGGTGGCATGTAGCCTAGTGGTTAGAGTGATGGCCCAGTAAACTAACGGTTGCTAGATCGAATCCCTGAGCTGACAAGGTTAAAATCTGTTGTTCTGCCTCTGAACAAGGCAGTTAACCCACTGTTCCTAGGCCGTCGTTACATGTTCAATCAGTGTCAACGGGTACGTAACATTCTTTCTAGCTACAGTGCCTTCAGAAAGTATTTACACCCCCTGACTTTTTCCACATTTTGTTGTGCTACAGCCTGAATTTAAAATTGATCAAATGTAGTTTTTTGTTGTCACTGGCCTCCACACAATACCCTATAATGTCAAAGTGGAATTATCAACATTTTTACAAATGAATTAAAAACGAAAATGTATTGAGTCAGTAAGTATTCAATCCCTTTGTTATGGCAAGCCTAAATATGTTCAGGAGTAAAAATGTGCTTAACAAGTCACACAATAAGTTACATAGACTCACTCTGTGTGCATAAAAGTGTTTAACATGATTTTTTAAATGACTACCTCATCTCTGTAACCCACACATATAATTATCTGTAAAGTCCTTCAGTCAAGCAGTCAATTTCAAACACAGGTTCAATGACAAATACCAGTGAGGTTTTCCAATGCATTGTAAAGAAAGGCTTCTATTGGTAGAAAAAGAGAATATTTATTTGAGTATAGTGGAGTTATTAATTACACTTTGGAAGCTGTATCAATACACCAAGTCACTACAAAGATACAGGCGTCCTTCCTAACTCAGTTGCCGTTTAATGGCTTTGATAGGAGAACATTTAGGATGGATCAACAACATTGTAGTTACTCCACAATACTAACCTAATTGACAAAGTGAAAAGAAGGAAGCCTGTACAGAATAAAATATTCTAAAACATGCATCCTGTTTGCAACAAGGTACTAAAGTAATACTGCAAAAAATGTGGCAAAGCAGTTCACTTTATGTCCTGAATACAAAGTGTTATGTTTGGAGAAAATCCAGTACAACACATTAGTGAGTACCACTACCAAGTTTTTTAAGCATAGTGGTGGAAGCATCATGTTATGGGTATGCTTGTAATCGTTAAAGACTGGGAGTTTTTCAGGTTTTATAAATAAATGGAATGGAGCTAAGAACAGGCAAAATCCTAGAGGAACACCTGTTTCCGTCTGCTTTCCACCAGACACTGGGAGATTAATTCACCTTTCAGCAGGACAATAACCTGGGGCACCCGAGTCGCGCAGCTGTCTAAGGCATTGCATCTCAGTGCTAGCGGCATCACTACAGACCCTGGTTTGATTCCAGGCTGTATCACAACCGGCTGTGATTGGGAATCCCATAGGGTGGCGCACAATTGGCCCAGTGTTGTTAGGGTTTGGCTCGGGTAGGCCGTCATTGTAAATAAGAATTTGTTCTTCACTGGCTTGCCTAGATAAATGAAGGTTAAATAATAAAAAATAAAACACAAGGCCAAATCTACATTGGAGTTGCTTACTAAGAAACCAGTGAAGGTGGCCGGGTTACAGTTTTGACATGTGTTGGAGGAAACACCATACACTTGGTGACCGTGTCAGCATGCACTGCACCCAGCCCACCACAGGAGTTGCTAGTGCGCGATGGGATAAGGACATCCCTGCCGGCCAAACCCTGCCCTAACCCGGACGATGCTGGGCCAACTGTGCGCCGCCCCATGGGTCTCCTGGTCACGGCCAGCTGTGACAGAGCCTGAACTCAAACCCATAATCTCTAGTGGCACAGCTAGCACTGCGATGCAGTGCCTTAGACCATTGACCCACTCAGGAGGCCCAAGCAACAACCAAGAATTTTGAAAAGAATCCACAAATTTGAAGGGGTGTCCACATGCTTTTGGACATACAGTGTATGTTTTCTTCTATTATTTATTATCATCAGCTCATTCACTTTGCCAGTCATATTGACCCTGTATTAGAGAACCTTACAGGATTTGATGAAGCCAACGTTGAGACAGTGTGTTAGGCTTTTGGGAGCGTGCATATTTCAGAAGCGTAATTCAAGAATTAGCAACTGCAGCCCTTTTTAAGGCCAACTGATTAAACTGTCGCAGTTCAATAGATTGATGAAAGAAACCAAATATGCTTTGTTTTCAAGTGTGATGGTAATTGCATTAAACAATATTGTAGCACCAAATTGGATTCCCCCTATTAGAGTTATTTCCCTTGTGGTGGTAATAGGCTTTGGATAGGAGGATTATTTGGTCATGTTAATATGGAAATCCTTCTCCAGTTGAGGGATCATAAAGAAAAATAACTTTGTAGTATAATGTAATAAATGTTTTTACTAAAATGTAATGTAAGAATCACAAAGTTCTTCAGTCTGTCTGAAAGCCTCAGTTTTGCACTTGTTTACATTCCCTTATATGAGAAAAGCAGACTGTGATCCCCAGCAAATAACGTGACATTATGTGGAGCAGACATTGCAGCAGTGAGAGGAGACAGTCTGCCGCAGGAGAGAAGACAAGTCTAGAGATGGAGAATGTCCTGCGCCATTGTTTCCACTGCGATGCCGCTATCCCAATTCTCCCAGCACTGCTACACAATACAGGGGATTAGAAAATGTGGGTCATCGTCTCTATCAGCTAGGCAACACAGAGGGGGGAAAAAGACAGTAAAACCGGTGTTTAAACCGGTGTTCACAGTTGTCCTACTTACACATCCAAAACAAAAGCTTCCCTGCACCATGGCAGAATACACAGGCATGTGTGTTTGTGCTTCTGGTTACATAACGTTTGGTCGGGTGGTGTATACTTGCTGCTTCAGCTGAGCAGAACAGCTGTGGCTGTACCTGAGCACGGCTGGCATTGAGTCACTCTGGAGACACTAAGCAGATGTGTTTATTAGCAGGCTTTTCACTCCTGTCGCTGGCCCTGAAACCATCCGGGGAACACTTTGTGCATTGAATGTAAAGTAATGGTTGGACAGCAGTCTCTCTTGTACTATAGGATTCAAGTAAAACAGCATCACAGAGAGCGAAGAGGCACAGTGCAATGTGATATGATGAATAGGTGTTAAGTTTGTGAGTGGCTATGCTTAGCCATAATTTGTGAAGTGGCTTTCCAAGCAAATTCCTTTGCATTTGCTCAGGGGGCTAACAGAGGGCTAAGATTTAGAGTGAGGTTTGTGAGTGACTACATTTTTTGTCACAAAGTAGATTCCCATTATCCACTAGGCAGTCTGTTGTGGTGATGAAGGACCTCTGACAAGGGATTACTGACAGAGGAATGATAATGATCACTCACTGGTTGGACTGAGAGGTTTGCCACAAAGTAGCAGAGCCTCCCTAAAAATGATAAGGATTTGGCATGGCAGCACCACATTTAAAACAACGGTGTGTTTGTGGATAAATACTACAGCTGAATGAGGGAAAGGTTTAAGTAAATCAAATAATTGTAATGCTTCTTAAAAATGTTTATTTGTGAACATTTCTGTTATTTTTAATTTCTGTTATGACAGATGTGCACCATGAAGCATTGAACATATTAAAAATGCAGGGAGAAAATGTGTGAAAATGTACAAAATAATGAGGGGAAATATCCACACACCGAGTTGATCGGAACACTTAGCTCTCACAAAGCCATTCCCTACGTTGTTGTTTTTAGCATGCTACTGTTCTCTCTATCCCCCTTGAGCACTCCCAGCATTAGGATCCATGTAATGGCTGGCACACACTCAGTGGAAACTCGTGTGGTGGCAGCTAGAGGAATTCCTGTCCCAGCAGCCCTCGGGTATAGAGTAAAGTTTGTATTGTGACTGTATATTGGTCACCTCAGCCAGGAACATTTTGGAACTAATTCCAAAAGATAAACAGACAATGGCTTTATCAGGAGGCAGGCAGGCACACTGTGGCATGCTGCTCCCCCGTGCCCGCCCTTGTTCCCTGTAATTTTGCAACAGTTTGAACACTGAAATTCCTGTTTTGCCATTTTTCAGTTTTTTCCCTCCTCTATACAAGCATGCTGTAGCTCTTGTATTTTACATGCAAATACTGTAGCCTTACAATTAATGATTCATTTGAGTTTAGCTGAAGTTTGTTACATGCCTTCAGACACATCATGCCCATCTGTAAGACTAGATAGTGATGGTAAAGGTGTTTTAAAAAGTTACTTTTTTACCCCTTTATCTTGGTATCCAATTGGTAGTTTTGTCTCATCTCTGCAACTCCCATACAGACTCAGGAGAGGCGAAGGTCGAGAGCCGTGCGTCCTCCAAAACACAACCAAGCCGCACCGCTTCTTGACATAATGCCCGCTTAACCCGGAAGCCAGCCACACCAATGTGTCGGGGGAAATGCTGTACACCTGGCGACTGTGTCAGCGTGCACTACACCCAGACCACCACAGGAGTCACTAGTGTGCGATGGGACAAGGACATCCCTGTCGGCCAAACCCTCCCCTAACAACACTGGGCCAATTGTGCACTGCCCCATGGGACTCCTGGTCGCGGCTGGCTGCAACAGAGCCTGGATTCTAACCCAGAACGTCTAGTGGCACAGCTAGCCCTGCGATGCCATGCTTAAGACCACTGCGCCACTTGGGAGGTCCTAGTAATGGTAAAAGTTGTTGAATAAATCAAATCAAAGTTTATTTGTCACGTGCGCCGAAAACAACAGGTGTAGACCTTACAGTGAAATGCTTACTTACAGGCTCTAACCAATGGTGCGGAAAAAAGGTATGTGTGTGTGTGTGTGTGTGTGTGTGTGTGTGTGTGTGTGTAGGTAAGTAAAGAAATAAAACAACAGTAAAAATAAATTTGAAAAAAGAGTCGCAAGGCTATATACAGACACCTGTTAGTCAGGCTTATTGAGGTAGTATGTACATGTAGGTATCGTTAAAGTGACTATGCATATAGGATGAACAGAGAGTAGCAGAAGCATAAAAAGAGGGGTTGGCGGGTGGTGGGACACAATGCAGAAAGCCCAGTTAGCCAATGTGTGGGAGTACTGGTTGGTCGGGCCAATTTAGGTAGTATGTACATGAATGTATAGTTAAAGTGACTATGCATATCAGATAAACAGAGTAGCAGCAGCGTAAAAGAGGGGTTGGGGGAGGGGGAACACAATACAAATATTCCGGGTAACCATCTGGTTACCTGTTCAGGGGTCTTATGGCTTGGGGGTAAAAACTGTTGAGAAGCCGTTTTGTCCTAGACTTGGCACTCCGGTACCGCTTGCCATGCGGTAGTAGAGAGAACAGTCTATGACCGGGGTCTTTGACAATTTTTAGGGTCTTCCTCTGACACCACCTTGTGTAGAGGTCATGGAGGGCAGGCAGCTTAGCCCCAGCGATGTACTGGGTGAGACAGTGATGCAACCGGTCAGGATGGTCTCGATGTTACAGTTGTAGAACCTTTTGAGGATCTCAGGATCCGTGCCAAATCGTTTTAGTTTCCTGAGGGGGAACAGGCTTTGTCGTGCCCTCTTCACGACTGTCTTGGTGTGTTTGGACCAATCTAGTTTGTTTTTGATATGGACACCATGGAATTTGAAGCTCTCAACCTGCTCCACTACAGTCCTGTAGTGGGGACGTGAATGGCGACGTGCTTGGTGCTCCTTTTTCTGTAGTCCACAATCATCTCCTTAGTCTTGGTTACGTTGAGGGATAGGTTGTTATTCTGGCACCACCCGGCCAGGTCTCTGACCTCCTCCCTATAGGCTGTCTCGTCGTTGTCGGTGATCATGCCTAACACTGTTGTGTCGTCAACAAACTTAATGATGGTGTTGGAGTCGTGCCTGGCCATGCAGTCGTGGGTGAACAGCAAGTACAGGAGGGGACTGAGCACACACCCCTGGGGAGCTCCAGTGTTGAGGATCAGCATGGCAGATGTGTTGCTACCTACCCTCACCACCTGGGGCCGGCCTGTCAGGAAGTCCAGGATCCAGTTGCAGAGGGAGGTGTTTAGTCCCAGGATCCTTAGCTTGGTGATGAGCTTTGAGGGTACTATGGTGTTGAACGTGGAGCTGTAGTCAATGAACAGCATTCTCACATAGGTGTTCTTTTTGTCCAGGTGGGAAAGGGCAGTGTGGAGTGCAATAGAGATTGCATCATCTGTGGATCTGTTTGGGCGGTATGCAAATTGGAGTGGGCCTAGGGTTTCTGGGATAATGGTGTTTATGTGAGCCATTACCAGCCTTTCAAAGCACTTCATGGCTACGGACATGAGTGATACGGGTCTGTAGTCATTTAGTCAGGTTGCCTTTGTGTTCTTGGGCACAGAGACTATGTTGGTATTACAGACTCAATCAGGGGCATGTTGAGAATGTCAGTGAAGACACCTGCCAGTTGGTCAGCACATGCCCGGAGCACACATCTTGGTAATCCGTCTGGCCCCGCAGCCTTGTGTATGTTGACCTGTTTAAAGGTCTTACTCATGTCGGCTACGGAGAGTGTGATCACACAGTCGTCTAGAACAGCTGATGCTCTCATGCATGCCTCAGTGTTGCTTGCCTCGAAGCAAGCATAGAAGTGATTTAGCTCGTCTGGTAGGCTCGTGTCACTGGGCATCTCGTGGCTGTGCTTCCCATTGTAGTCTATAATAGTTTGCAAGCCCTGCCACATCCGACGAGCTTTGGAGCCGGTGTAGTATGATTCAATCTTCGCCCTGTATTGACGCTTTGCCTGTTTGATGGTTCGTCGCAGGGCATAGCGGGATTTCTTGTAAGCTTCCGGGTTAGAGTCCCGCACCTTGAAAGCGGCAGCTCTACCCTTCAGCTTAATGTTGCCTGTAATCTATGGCTTCTGGTTGGGGTATGTACGTACAGTCACTGTGGTGACGACGTCCTCAATGCACTTATTGATAAAGCCAGTGACTGATGTGGTGTAATTCTCAATGTCATCGGAAGAATCCCGGAACATGTTCCAGTCTGTGATCTCAAAGCAGTCCTGTAGTTTAGCATCTGCTTAATCTGACCATTTTTTAATAGACCGAGTCACTGGTGCTTCCTGCTTTAATTTTTGCTTGTAAGCAGGAATCAGAAGGATAGAGTTGTGGTCAGATTTACAGCAGACTGAGTGTGGTCTTAGTGCCAGCATCTGTCTGTGGTGGTAAATAAACAGCCACGAAAAGTATAGCTGTGAACTCTCTATGCAAGTAGTGTGGCCTGCAGTTTATCACAATATACTCTACTTCAGGCGAGCAAAATCTAGAGACTTCCTTAGATTTCATGTGCCAGCTGTTGTTTACAAATAAGCACAGACTGCTCCCCCTCGTTTTACCGGAGTGTGCTGTTCTATCCTGCTAGGTGAATATCCATGTCATCATTCAGCCACGATTCCGTGAAGCATAGGATATTACAGTTTTTGATGTCCCGTTGGTAGGATATTCGTGATCGTACCTCGTCTAGTTTATTGTCCAATGATTTTCACGTTGGCGAGTAATATTTACAGTAACGGCAGCTTTCCAAGTTGTCTTCTGCTGGTCCGGAGGAGACATCTGGCTCTTCGTCCTCTGCGTCACTTCCTTTTGCGAATAATTGGGATGTCTGCCCTGTGGGGTGTTTGGAGAATATCGTGTGAGTTCTGCTTGTTGTTGTTGTTAAAGAAATCTTCGTCTAATCCGAGGTGAGTGATCGCTGTCCTGAAATCCAGAATCCAGAAGCTCTTTTCCTCCGTAATATACGGTTGCAGAAACATTATGTCCAAAATAATTTACAAATATCATGAAAAAAACATATAACACAATTGGTTAGGAGACCGTAAAACGGCGGCCATCTCCTCCGGTGCCATTTTCACAAATCACACATTTTGCCAGTAGAAACATCAGAAAGATCGTAGTGGAAAATGCATGCCGAAGCAGTTCTCCAATGGCCTGCCCTGAGTTGGATACATTGTCACTTTGATCAACAACACAACAGTGTCGTTCCACCAATTTGGTGCCTTTTGAGAATTGTGACTTGGTAAAAAAAACTACAACATGTATTTCACCTCATTTTAACATTCTGACATAAAGAGCACATGTTCAACTCAAGAGGTTAATAAGAGTCTATATCTAATTAACATTATAAAAAAAATCCCCATCAAAATCTATCAGTTTAAGCTAGAGATATTTCAAGTGTCAAGATTCAAGTTGTAATGTCACATTTTCCACTACAACGTGCTACAAAGTACATGAAATTACTTTTTCTTGCAAACTCAAAACCCAGCAATGCAATAACCAATAACAATATTACTAGAAAAAAACACATGATAAATAAGAATTGGAAATCTGAAATACACTAAGTAAGTAAGCATGCTATATACAGGAAATAGTTAATTAAAACTTCAATCCCAATACCATATTTACATGTGCTAGAGTGATGGAGGTAGATACACTTTATATACAAAAGCATGTATACACACCTTAGAATTAATGGATTTGGCTATTTCAGCTACACCTGTTGCTGACAGGTGTATAAAATCGAGCACACATCCTTGCTATCTACATAGACAAACATTGGCAGCAGAATGGGCTTATTGAAGAGCTTAGTGACTTTCAACGTGGCACAGTCATAGGATGTCACCTTTCCAACAGATTGTAACATTTCTGCCCTTCTCGAGCTGCCCTGGTCAACTGTAAGTGCTGTTATTGTGAAGTGGAAACATCTTGGAACAACAACGGCTCAGCTCTGAAGTGGTAGGCCACACAAGCTCACAGACTGGGACTGCCGAGTGCTGATGGACAATTCTGGGTTTGGCGGATGCCAGGAGAACGCTCCCCGCCCCAATGCATAGTGCCAACTGTAAAGTTTTTGGAGTAGGAATAATGATCTGGGGCTGTTTGTCATGGACCCAGTAGTTCCAGTGATGGGAAATGTTAACGTTACAGCATACAATGACATTCTAAACAATTCTGAGCTTCCAACTTTGCGGGAACAGTTTGGGGAAGGCCCTTTCCTGGTTCAGCATGACAATCATTTTTGTCCACATACTTTTGGTCATGTAGTGTATGCATAAGGGTAAGAGGGCTAGGCAACAGGATATAAAATAAACAGAGTAGCAGCAGCTTGTACGTGAGTGGGTGTGCATGTGTGTCAGTCTAAATGTATGTGCAAATTATGTGTGAGTGAGCAAATAGTTGAGTGAGTTTGTGTGTGTGTTGAAATAAAAGGTCAACAAAGATAGAAGGTTAACTCAGATTGTTGGCTATTGATATTTTTTGCATGGGCTGCATCTCAATATACCACTTCCGTCTATGTCGGCCTTCCGCATCTTCGGGGGAAAGTTGCCAAGCTCCAGCGGTGTTTGTCAGACCATGAGACGTCTCGAGAATTGGTCTTCTCACAAAAACGTAAGTAGTGTCCAAACGGTTTGGCCTATAAACTAATATGACCACTATATGGAAAGATGAGATTCAACTCCCAGATTGCGCTACGACCCTCACAAGTGTCAAGGGACTCATCTGAAGGTAACCCATACCAGTTAAAATAATGTATGGAAGTATGGAGGTAGTTTTGTGCCAACAAAAGAAGTATCAAAAAACAGCAGTAAAGGCCAAATTCAACATTTGATATCTAGACAGGTCCTAAAATTCAAAATCAAATCCTAAATGATCCTTGGTATAACCATCTTAAGACAATTCCACGTGTTATCTTAGTTGAACCCCCACCCCCACAAAGGCTTGCATGCTGATCACACACGCCAGCGTGGCCAGGCGCCTTCCCATCTCCTCATTAGTTTTTAAGAGCATATACCCAAGTGTGTGATTGAAAGATGAACTGACGTGCACACTCCAGTCGGTTGTAGTAATGCACTTTAAAGTTGGTTGCCAACTGCCATAAGTCCAAAGAAGTACAAAAGAAGCCTGAGGAAGATGGAGAGATGACGAGAAAGGAATTCAGTTCACCGTTTTATATGTGGAATAATTGTCGGAGTAGAGGACCTTGTGGATTTCAGGTAAAATAACAACCCAATGTTTATATCCCAGGACAAATTAGCTAGCGACAGCAAACTAGTTAGCTAAATTGCCATAAATGTTTAATGGTTTTCGACCAGTCTCCAAATTAATATAATTAATTGGTTCAGAGTTTGTTTTGATATTTCCCCCTGCGTGTCCTGATCATGTCTGGTGTGAGGGTACAATGGCGCACGTGCGTGTCTGGTTTGGTCAGCATGTTAGACTTTTAGAGGTTAAATAAAAATGTAAATTAACGATTGTAATTGTCCATGAAAGATGGAGTCTGGGATCTTACGCACAACAAATTCATAACATATCATGTGAATTGCAAAAAATATATATATATATATATATATATATATATATATATTTTTTTAGCAAGACGTAACATATCTTACGAAATGGAGTACACAATTTGATGACATAGTACACAAAAAACAGGGACCTGTTTTGGCTTGTGAGCACCACTACTGGCTGAAATTATACAAATGTTCTGGAGCATAATTTGAAGTGCCAAATAAAGTAACAGGGTTGACTGTAACAGGGTTGACCATAACAGGGTTGAATCAGCCATAAATCCCCTTGCGATAGGGGGAATGAAATATTGTTGTGTGCAATGGGCAGTGGCAATCGAACGCAAGCTTCACACATTTCTTTTTGTTGTTAAAACATTTCTAGCCTGTCTATCTATGGGTAACAGGGTTGACGTGTTACACTGAACTCGCTCAGTTTTCCACTACAACGTGCTACAAAATGGCCACAAAGAGTAGAATCAGCTCACCTGCATTTTCAGTGTGGTTTGACTATGTTCAATGTTTTCGAAATATTTTTTTTAAGGAATAGTTTCAGCATATCATCCAGACATAAATGAATCACTAATCACATGAAATAAATAATGATATTCAGAAATGACAATGATGGTGAAAACTGGGTATTTTTGGGGGGTTAGTGGGTTAAAATCTTCCTAGAAGTCACAGAGGTGCACAGAGGGACATGTATAAATGCTGCATTTTGGCACTTTAGCAAGCCTTTATTCCTAAAAAAAAATCTGATTTGTCACTTAAACAATGTAATATTGATACACAATTTCTACTTAAAATATCAAAGGAACGCAAAAGGCACTCTTTTCTTTGAACAACTCAACAGTATTAATTTATGTCAGAATCTCAAAGCTAGACATTCCCATTAAACATAGGGCAGGAAAATATGCTCTGTGTATTAATTCAACAAAGGAATATAAATGTCAAATTACAGTTGACATTCAATTATTCTGCATGATGCTTATACCTTAGTAGTTTTTAAAAGTTAAACTGTTTGAGTTCATCTTGACACTTTATAATGTACAGGCTTCCTCACCAACATGGTCAGTAACCATCTTACGGTTGAGCGCTTTGTCTCTAAATTCCTGAAAAGCATTCAGGGCCTTCGACTAAACATGGACATTTCCAGGAATATTCTTCACTGGGAACTGTGTTTTTCCCCAGGGCAATGAATATACATGCCCCTTGTATCCCTGGAATATTTAAATATATAGGTGGTGATGGCCACTATCATCACCTTCACAAAAACGTCACTACAAATATCACTACTGAGAGTCACATTCCCAACCCCTCTAGCTTCACATCTGGAGTTGAGTTTATGCTCATCCTGGTGGTGTAACAATGCAACTGTTAAACACTGGTATTGGCTCATTTTCAAAGCTGCAGACAGTTAAGCAGTTGTTTAGACAAACCCTCCAATTTATGATCACTTAAAATTACTGGTAGTTCAACTTGGCTTTGAAAGAGAAGACACAGCGTAGAATCGGTTTGTTTATGTTACAGCATTTCTTTTTTGAGCATGCAAACATCTCTGGGCTATGTTGATGTTTTATGCATGATCACTAGCTGGAGAAGCAGCTTGGCCCTGTCGAGGACAAGGGGGACCAAGAAGACTACTAGCGTCACTCATGCCCATGGGCCTGTTTCCTGTCTCCAAAACACAAACAACAGACAGTTCAAAAACTGGAGTCTGGAGCTATTGGCAGAAAAAAACATCAACAACAGACACTACCTTAAAATAGCTGTCGGTATGATGTGGAAATATATCACACCGAAATACATCAAGTATAGCAGAGTATCTCTCACGCTATTTCAAGATGACTCTTACAAGTGCTGCATTCTAGTTAAGAAAGAATAAGTAGAAAAAAATGTGTATTAATAAAATATGATATTTGCTGTAAATTACCTTTATGAAAATGTAACGTGTTAATTGGTTCAATTAGGATTTTATCACTTCCATTACACAATAGCATACAGAACTGTAAAGGTCTAAATAAATCATTCTGCACTTTCTATCCACTTCACAATGCTTGCACCAATATTTCAGGCTGTCTTTGAAGTGGGCAATGGAAAAGAGGTGGGACAGCCAAGCTACAGTCAGGTTCACACATCTTCCATTGTGCTGGCCATGTCAATTAGCTATTCCAATTACATGTCTTTCATGAATTTGATTAGGGTAATTAATCACTCTAAATGCAATCACGGCTGATATTTGATGAAAGGTCTTGAAGTGTGGTCTATTTGGCGCCATGCACTTACCAGCAAGGTTTTTATAGTTTTGTGTTTTTGTATTCGTTTTTATTTCTATTCATTTTTCAATTTTACTTGAAATTCAGTTTAGTTTTCAGACCTAGTTTACTAGTTTTTGTTTAGTTTAAGTTTGATAGAAACATGTTGATTAAATTCTTATATCAGTCTCAGTTTTAGTGTTAGGGGACAGAATAAAAGTCAGATTTTTTATATTATTTCGTTTCACTTTTAGTTTTAGTGTTAGGGGCAGAAAGTAAAAGTATAAAGTCAGGATATGAGTTGAGAAACCTGAAACATCCTCAAACGTACTTAATTTCACAATTTCAAAGTTATACGATATTACAGAGAACAAGTTAATTATCTCACATCTTGGAAAAAATTTGTAATGTAGTGTTTCTTGTTCACGTAGGCTAATTCATGGGAATGTTGGGTTTTTGAGCGAGCCCCCAATTCACTCCTTCAAGGAGTGCACTCCATGTCCCAGCATTGACAACGTACAGTCAACATACACAATTTGCGTTAATACGAATCGAATCAAGTTTCCCATCTCCTAATTTCTTAGTGATAGCTTGTGATAGTGATGCAGAAGCTAGGTCAATTTGAAACATCGCCATCCCCTGGAAGCATTTACCCACCAGTTTCAGAAGCCTGAAAACCCAATTAGAAAAAAAATAAGTTTTGAAGAAAAAAAACTAAAACTGCGTAATTCATGATGATTTGTATTTTATTTTATTTTGTTTTGGAGTCAAAGATAATGGTTTTAGTTTTCAAATAGGTTGGTTAATTATTGTATTTCATTTTACAAAACAGTTTTTCCATCATTAGTTTTCGTTTAGTTTCAGTTTTCGTTTACTATTATAACCTTGCTTAATTAAGGATCAGCCACCTTTTTAAAATTTTCGCCTGAAATGACATACCCAAATCTAACTGCCTGTAAAAAGGAAATGCATTTTCTTGGTACCATTTGAAAGGAACCACTTTGAGGAAATGTATTTAACTAGGCAAGTCAGTTAAGGACAAATTCTTATTTTCAGTGATGGCCTAGGAACAGTGGGTTAATTGCCTTGTTCAGATGTAGAATGACAGTTTTTTAGCTTGTCAGCTCAGGAGTTTGATCTTGGAACCTTTCAGTTACTAGTCCAATGCTTTAACCACTACCCCACCTGTCTAGTGGTCAGAGCCATAACCACTAGGCTACCTTTTTTATTTATTTTTTATTTTACCTTAACTGACTTGCCTAGTAAAATTAAGAACAAATTCTTATTTTCAATGACGGCCTAGGAACAGTGGGTTAACTGCCTGTTCAGGGGCAGAACGACAGATTTGTACCTTGTCAGCTCGGGGATTTGAACTTGCAACCTTTTGGTTACTAGGCTACCCTGTCGCCCCGCATATCTGCATTAGATCTGGTAGAAGATAATACAAAGGAAAAACAACTGTTTTTTTGTTTAACCATCGTCTTTGAAATGCAAGAGAAAGGCCATAATGTATTATTCCAGCAATTTAGATATTGGCCACTAGATGTATGTGCAAAGTTTTAGTCTGATCCAATGAAGCATTGCATTTCTGTTCAACTAAGCTAACATATGGAATTGTTTTAAGATGGATCATCTAGCTATTTAATTTAGAATTTTAGGACCCCTCTAGATATCAAATTTAGAATTTTTGTTGTATTGCTATTTTTTTATACTTTTTTTGTTGGCACAAACTACCTCCATACTTCCATTCATTTTTTTAACCAGTGTGGGTTACCTTCCGACAAGTCCTGTGACATTTGTAGGGGTCGTAGAGCATTCTGGGTGTTAAAACTAATCTTTCCAAAGAGTGGTCATGTTAGTTCGTAGGCCAAAGTGATGCACCCCTCCTAGTGACGGCATGGAAGAGCACCAGTAAGCCAGTGACTCAGCACCCGTAATAGGGTTAGAGGCAGAAAATCCCAGTGGATAGAGGGGATCCAGCCAGGCAGAGACAGCAAGGGTGGTTCGTCACTCCAGTGCCTTTCTGTTCACCTTCCCACCCCTGGGCCAGACTACACTCAATCATAGGACCAACTAAAGAGATGAGTCTTCAATAAAGACTTAAAGGTCAAGACAGAGTCTGCGTCTCTCACATGGATAGGCAGACCATTCCATAATAATGGAGCTCTATAGGAAAAAGCCCTGCCTCCAGTTGTGTGCTTAGAAATTCTAGGGACAATAAGGAGGCCTGTGTCTTGTGACCGTAGGGTACATGCAGCTATGTACGGCAGGACCAAATCGGAAAGATAGGTAGGATCAAGCCCATGTAATGCTTTGTAGGTTAGCATTACAACCTTGAAATCAGCCCTAGCCTTAAGAAGCCAGTGTAGAGTCCAGATTTTAGCAGCCGTGTTTAGCACTAACTGAAGTTTATTTAGTGCTTTATCTGGGTAGCCGGAACGTAGAGCATTGCAGTAGTCTAATCTAGACGTGAAAAATGCATGGATTAATTATTCTGCCACATTTTTGGACAGAAAGTTTCTGATTTTCGCAATGTTACGTAGACGTAAAAAAGCTGTCCTTGAAACAATTATGATATGTTCGTAAAAAGTAAGCCTTCGGGAAGGCAGGGTAGACTAGTTGTTAGAGTGGTGGACTAGTAACCGGAAGGTTTCAATCAGAGACAACTAACGACACCTGCCTCTGATTGAGATCCATACTAGGCCAAACACAGAAAAACAACCTAGACACACAAAACATAGAATGCCCACCCAGCTCACATCCTGACCAACACTAAAACAAGAACAACACAAAACCTCGAAGTAACAAAAGCTTGGATGAATTTTTCTGCATAATGTTTGGACAGAATGTTTCTGATTTTTGCAATGTTACGTAGATGGAAAAAAGCTGTCCTTGAAACAGTCTTGATATGTTTGTCAAAAGAGAGATCAGGGTCCAGAGTAACGCCGATGTCCTTCACAGTTTTATTTGAGACGACTGTACAACCATTAAGATTAATTGTCAGATTCAACAGAAGATCTGTTTGTTTCTTGGGACCTAGAACAAGCATCTCTGTTTTGTCCGAGTTTAAATTACTTCCGGCGCCGACAGAGATGGCCGCCTCGCTTCGCGTTCCTAGGAAACTATGCAGTTTTTTGTTTTTTTTACGTGTTATTTCTTACATTAGTACCCCAGGTCATCTTAGGTTTCATTACATACAGTCGAGAAGAACTACTGTATATAAGATCAGCGTCAACTCACCATCAGTACGACCAAGAATATGTTTTTCGCGACGCGGATCCTGTGTTCTGCCTTACAAACAGGACAACGGAATGGATCGCATGCAGCGACCCAAAAAAACGACTCCGAAAAAGAGGGAAACGAGGTGGTCTTCTGGTCAGACTACGGAGACGGGCACATCGTGCCCCACTTCCTAGCATTCTTCTTGCCAATGTCCAGTCTCTTGACAACAAGGTTGATGAAATCCGAGCAAGGGTAGCATTCCAGAGGGACATCAGAGACTGTAACATTCTGTGCTTCACGGAAACATGGCTCACTGGAGAGACGCTATCCGAAGCGGTGTAGCCAACGGGTTTCTCCACGCATCGCGCCGACAGAAACAAACACCTTTCTGGTAAGAAGAGGGGTGGGGTTGTATGCCTTATGGTTAACGAGGCATGGTGCGATGAAAGAAACATACAGGAACTCAAATCCTTCTGTTCACCTGATTTAGAATTCCTCACAATCAAATGTAGACCGCATTATCTACCAAGAGAATTCTCTTCGATTATAATCACAGCCGTATAAATCCCCCCCAAAGAAGACACATCGATGGCTCTGAACAAACTTTATTTAACTCTTTGCAAACTGGAAACCATTTATCCGGAGGCTGCATTCATTGTTGCTGGGGATTTTAACAAGGCTAATCTGAAAACAAGACTCCCTAAATTTTATCAGCATATCGATTGCGCAACCAGGGGAGGAAAAACCTTGGATCACTGTTACTCTAACTTCCGCGACGCATATAAGGCCCTGCCCCGCCCCCCTTTCGGAAAAGCTGACCACGACTCCATTTTGCTGATACCTGCCTACAGACAAAAACTAAAAAAAGAAGCTCCCACGCTGAGGTCTGTCCAACGCTGGTCCGACCAAGCTGACTCCACACTCCAAGACTGCTTCCATCACGTGGACTGGGACATGTTTCGTATTGCATCAGATAACAACATTGACGAATACGCTGATTCGGTGTGCGAGTTCATTAGAACGTGCGTTGAAGATGTCATTCCCATAGCAACGCTTAAAACATTCCCTAACCAGAAACCGTGGATTGATGGCAGCATTCGCGTGAAACTGAAAGCGCGGACCACTGCTTTCAATCAGGGCAAGGTGTCTGGTAACATGACTGAATACAAACAGTGCAGCTATTCCCTCCGTAAGGCTATCAAACAAGCTAAGCGTCAGTACAGAGACAAAGTAGAATCTCAATTCAACGGCTCAGACACAAGAGGCATGTGGCAGGGTCTACAGTCAATCACGGACTACAGGAAGAAATCCAGCCCAATCACGGACCAGGATGTCTTGCTCCCAGGCAGACTAAATAACTTTTTTGCCCGCTTTGAGGACAATACAGTGCCACTGACACGGCCTGCAACGGAAACATGCGGTCTCTCCTTCACTGCAGCCGAGGTGAGTAAAACATTTAAACGTGTTAACCCTCGCAAGGCTGCAGGCCCAGACGGCATCCCCAGCCGCGCCCTCAGAGCATGCGCAGACCAGCTGGCTGGTGTGTTTACGGACATATTCAATCAATCCCTATACCAGTCTGGTGTTCCCACATGCTTCAAGAGGGCCACCATTGTTCCTCTTCCCAAGAAAGCTAAGGTAACTGAGCTAAACGACTACCGCCCCGTAGCACTCACTTCCGTCATCATGAAGTGCTTTGAGAGACTAGTCAAGGACCATATCACCTCCACCCTACCTGACACCCTAGACCCACTCCAATTTGCTTACCGCCCAAATAGGTCCACAGACGATGCAATCTCAACCACACTGCACACTGCCCTAACCCATCTGGACAAGAGGAATACCTATGTGAGAATGCTGTTCATCGACTGCAGTTCGGCATTCAACACCATAGTACCCTCCAAGCTCGTCATCAAGCTCGAGACCCTGGGTCTCGACCCCGCCCTGTGCAACTGGGTACTGGACTTCCTGACGGGCCGCCCCCAGGTGGTGAGGGTAGGTAACAACATCTCCTCCCCGCTGATCCTCAACACTGGGGCCCCACAAGGGTGCGTTCTGAGCCCTCTCCTGTACTCTCTGTTCACCCACGACTGCGTGGCCACGCACGCCTCCAACTCAATCATCAAGTTTGCGGACGACACAACAGTGGTAGGCTTGATTATCAACAACGACGAGACGGCCTACAGGGAGGAGGTGAGGGCCCTCGGAGTGTGGTGTCAGGAAAATAACCTCACACTCAACGTCAACAAAACTAAGGAGATGATTGTGGACTTCAGGAAACAGCAGAGGGAACACACCCCTATCCACATCGATGGAACAGTAGTGGAGAGAGTAGCAAGTTTTAAGTTCCTCGGCATACACATCACAGACAAACTGAATTGGTCCACTCACACAGACAGCATCGTGAAGAAGGCGCAGTAGCGCCTCTTCAACCTCAGGAGGCTGAAGAAATTCGGCTTGTCACCAAAAGCACTCACAAACTTCTACAGATGCACAATCGAGAGCATCCTGGCGGGCTGTATCACCGCCTGGTACGGCAACTGCTCCGCCCTCAACCGTAAGGCTCTCCAGAGGGTAGTGAGGTCTGCACAACGCATCACCGGGGGCAAACTACCTGCCCTCCAGGACACCTACACCACCCGATGTTACAGGAAGGCCATAAAGATCATCAAGGACATCAACCACCCGAGCCACTGCCTGTTCACCCCGCTATCATCCAGAAGGCGAGGTCAGTACAGGTGCATCAAAGCTGGGACCGAGAGACTGAAAAACAGCTTCTATCTCAAGGGCATCAGACTGTTAAACAGCCACCACTAACATTGAGTGGCTGCTGCCAACACACTGACACTGACTCAACTCCAGCCACTTTAATCATGGGAATTGATGGGAAATTATGTAAATATATCACTAGCCACTTTAAACAATGCTACCTTATATAATGTTACTTACCCTACATTATTCATCTCATATGCATACGTATATACTGTACTCTATATCATCGACTGCATCCTTATGTAATACATGTATCACTAGCCACTTTAACTATGCCACTTTGTTTACATACTCATCTCATATGTATATACTGTACTCGATACCATCTACTGTATCTTGCCTATGCTGCTCTGTACCATCACTCATTCATATATCCTTATGTACATATTCTTTATCCCCTTACACTGTGTATAAGACAGTAGTTTAGAAATTGTTAGTTAGATTTACTTGTTGGTTATTACTGCATTGTTGGAACTAGAAGCACAAGCATTTCGCTACACTCGCATTAACATCTGTTAACCATGTGTATGTGACAAATAAAATTTGATTTGAAAAGTAGAAAGTTTGCAGCCATCCACTTCCTTATGTCTGAAACACAGGCTTCAAGCGAGGGCAATTTTGGGGCTTCACCATGTTTCATTGAAATGTAAAGCTGTGTGTCATCCGCATAGCAGTGAAAGTTAACATTATGTTTTCGAATGACATCCCCAAGAGGTAAAATATATTGTGAAAGCAATAGTGGTCCTAAAACGGAACCTTGAGGAACACCGAAATTTACAGTTGATTTGTCAGAGGAAACCAACCAAACCATTCACAGAGACAAACTGATATCTTTCCGACAGATAAGATCTAAACCAGGCCAGAACTTGTCCGTGTAGACCAATTTGGGTTTCCAATCCCTCCAAAAGAATGTGGTGATCGATGGTATCAAAAGCAGCACTAAGGTCTAGGAGCACAAGGACAGATGCAGAGCCTCGGTCTGATGCCATTAAAAGGTCATTTACCACCTTCACAAGTGCAGTCTCAGTGCTATGATGGGGTCTAAAACCAGACTGAAGCATTTCGTATACATTGCTTGTCTTCAGGAAGGCAGTGAGTTGCTGTGCAACAGATTTTTCATTTTTTTTGAGAGGAATGGAAGATTCGATATAGGCCGATAGTTTTTTATATTTTCTGAGTCAAGGTTTTGCTTTTTCAAGAGAGGCTTTATTACTGCCACTTTTAGTGAGTTTGGTACACATCCAGTGGATAGAGAGCCGTTTATTATGTTTAACATCGGAGGGTCAAGCACAGGAAGCAGCTCTTTCAGTAGTTTAGTTGGAATAGGGTCCAGTATGCAGCTTGAAGGTTTAGAGGCCATGATTATTTATCATTGTGTCAAGAGATATACTATTAAAAAACTTGAGTGTCTCCCTTGATCCTAGGTCCTGGCAGTGTTGTACAAACTCAGGACAACTGAGCTTTGGAGAAATACACAGATTTAAAGAGGAGTCCGTAATTTGCTTATTTGCTTTCTAATGATCATGTTCTTTTCTTCAAAGAAGTTCATGAATTTATCACTGCCGAAGTGAAAGCCATCCTCTCTTGGGGAATGCTGCTTTTAAGTTAGCTTTGCGACAGTATCAAAAACACATTTTGGATTGTTCTTATTCTCCTCAATTAAGTTGGAAAAATAGGATGACCGAGCAGCAGTGAGGACTTTTCGATTATTGCACGGTACTGTCTTTCCAAGCTAATCGGAAGACTTCCAGTTTGGTGTATTGCCAAAATGTGAGTAGTTGACCCAGAGAGAGAAAGAAAATAGTTAATCAGTTTTGAACAAATTAATTTCTTCCTAAATGAAAAAGAAGCAAGAGAGAAATAGATAGAGAGATTTCATTTATTTTCAGTTTTAGTTTCACTTACTTACTAGTTTGGCCCACTGAAACACCCTGTGATGCTATGTTCGATAGCTGGCTATGACTATCCAACACAACACTCTTCCAAGTCAAGTTAAGCTTTTAAGCTTTTACTAATTTATTGCCTCCGGGACCAGCGGGTGTAACTGCTTACTGTAACGTTACTGCATGATTGTAGCAGGTTTACTAACGCGTTAGTTCTATTAGCTATACTGACTGACGTTACTTTAGCTAATATGGTGACAACGATGTAGGCTGTGTGTAGCAGTTTGGCTTGGAAAGGTTTGTTCGCCTGGTCACTTACAGCTGATGTGTTGTGCATTGAAGTCCACAAGCGAAGGGAAGAGGTGAAACGGAGGAGAGTGCATAATGTAGATGTGAGAAGGAATACAATGTGGCTGCTATGAAACTGTGAAATGTGTTTACGCGTGTTCAGGGGTGTATTCCTTCCGCCGATTCTATTGAAAGACGTTTCTTAAACAGAACAAAACGGGCTAAACATACCTGAATTTGTCCAATAGAAACTCTCATTTACAACTGTTGGACTAATGATTACACTCACTATCAGCAAGATGTCACTGTCTGTCCATGTGTCATTGTCTGTCACATCAAATTTGCCGATTGACCTGTTTACACCTACTTTGTAAACTTTCATTCATAGGCTAGGTTGTAGCAACCATATGATTTCTTATAGGGAACATTCAAGTACCATGTAGTATCCTAAACCTACCGCTGTTACATTTAACTGGGTGAATGGAACAAGAATGTCAGTCATCCAACATGCTGTAATAGAGACAAGGCCATGTTCATGAAAAAGAAAATCATCCTCCCTCATTTGAAACGGCACTGACCGCCACTGATCTACACACAATAGCCCATAATGACAAAGCAAAGAAATACCTTATTGAGAAATACCTTATTTAATAAGTATTCAGACCCTGAGACTCGAAATTGAGCTCAGGTGCATCCTGTTTCCAATGATCATCCTTAAGATGTTTCTACAACTTGATTGGGGTCCGCCTGTGGTAAATTCAATTGATTGGACATGATTTGGAAAGGCACACACCTGTCTATATAAGGTCCCACAGTTGGAAGTGCATGTCAGAGCAAAAACCAAGCCATGATGTAGAAGAAATTGTCTGTAAAGCTCCGAGACAGGATTGTGTCGAGGCACAGATCTGGGTACCAACAAATGTCTGCAGCATTGAAGGTCCCTAAGAACACAATGGCCTCCATCATTCTTAAATTAAGAAGATTGGAAGCACCAAGACTGTTCCTCGGATGGTGGTGGCAGCATCATACTGTGGGGATGTTTTTCAGTGGCAACGACTGGAAGACTAGTCAGGATTGAGGGAAAGGTGAATGGAGCAAAATACAACTTTCAAAACAATCAACAATTCTTCTACAATTTTTGCAGTGGTGTGGTCACTTAAGATGTTGTTCATGGCAGTAAAAAACACTATGTTCCGAAACACCGTTGCTGCACTGTCCTGAGCTGTCTCCTCTTGAGAGGTCTCTTCATGGAATCTCTTCCTTTTCCTCTGGTGGCTGTGTTCCTTGCTAAATTGAGGTGCAACATCCATTTGTGTAGCAATCAGTGTTGCCTCTGACAAGAGAGACTCCCATCCATCTCTAAGAGCCTGCATCTCTTCCTTTAAGGCCTTGATATTGGCTGTCTCTGTGTCAAGTGAGATTTTCCATGACTGGAGAATCACATTCCTGTCCTCAATGCACTGCAGTACCTGCAATTATGCCAACTGATATGTCATTCAACACAATGCTGCTCACCTCCTTCTTCAGTTGGGAGTAGGGCTGGTTCAGGGGTATGGGGAGACAGGGCTGCTGAGCCTGAAGCCACATCTGTTGGGCCTGGCCCCAGGCAGGGGCTGTACAGAGGCTCTCTGGATGTTAACTTTTTGCCAAAAATATGAAAATTAAAAGAAACCGTTAGTTTTATTAGTACATTGTAAATATAATATTTTTTTAGGGCCCCTGTCAGTCACAGGCCCTTAGTATCGTCCTACCCCATCGTCCTATTCTAGGAAGAGTCTTGGTGATTCCAAACTTCTTCCATTTAAGAATGATGGCGGCCACTATGGTTTTGGGGACCTTCAATGCTGCAGAAATGTGTTGGTACCCTTCCCTAGATCTGTGCCTTGACACAATCCTGTCTCGGAGCTCTATGGACAATTCCTTCGATCTCATGGCTTGGTTTTTGCTCTGACATGCACAGTCAACTGTGTGACCTTATATACACAAGTGTGTGCCTTTCCAAATAATGCCCAATCAATTTAATTTACCACAGCCTTACTCATAGGGTCTGAATACTTATATAAATGATGTATTTCTGTTTTTTTGTATTTAAAAATAAATAAATTAGCAAACATTTCGATAAACCTGTTTCCGCTTTGTCGTTATGGGGTTTTGTGTGTAGATTAGGAAAATGTTTTATTTTATCCATTTTAGAGTAAGGCTGTAACATGACAAAATGTGGAAAAGGGTAAACGGGTCTGAATACGTTCCGAATGGACTGTACAAGCTGTTGCTGCTGCTCTGTTTTATCTTGTATCATGTTGCCTTGTCCCCTTACCCCTATACACTACATGACCAAAAGTATGTGGACAGTATTGGTCGTCAAACAGCTCATTCCAAAATCTTGGGCATTACAATGTAGTTTGTCCCCCCTTTGCAGCTATAACAATTTCCACTCCTCTGGGAAGGCTTTCCACTAGATGTTGGAAAATTGCTGCGGGGACTTGCTTCCATCCAGCCACAAGAGCATTAGTGAGGTTGGGAACTGTTGTTGGGCAATTATGTCTGGCTCGCAGTCGGTGTTCCAATTCATCCAAAAGGTGTTTGATGGGGTTGAGGTCAGGACTCTGTGCAGGCCAGTCAAGTTCTTCCACACCTATCTCAACAAACCATTTCTGTATGGATCTTGCTTTGTGCATGGGGTCATTGTTATGCTGAAACAGGAAAGGGCCTTCTCCAAACGGTTGCCACAACGTTGTAAGCACAGAATCATCTGTCGCTTCAGATTTCCCATGAAAAACAGCCCCAGACCATTATTCCAGTACAGGTGCATCAAAGCTGGGGCCGAGAGACTGAAAAACAGCTTCTATCTCAAGGCCATCAGACTGCTATATAGCAATCACTAATTCAGAGAGGCTGCTGCCTACATTGAGACTCAATCATTGGCCACTTTAATAAATGGATCACTAGTCACTTTAAACAACGCATCTAAAATATATGCCACTTTAATAATGTTTACATATCTTACGTTACTCATATCACCTGTATATACTGTATTTTATACCATCTATTGCACCTTGCCTATGCTGCTCGGCCATCGCTTATCCATATACTTATATGTACATATTCTCATTCACCACTTAAGATTTGATTGTATTAGGCAGTTGTTGGGGAATGGTTAGATTACTGCTAACCATGTCTATGTGACCAATAACATTTGATTTAATATTTGATTTGAAATATCATCAGTCTTATAATATTCTGCCTGGAGGTTTGGCTAGAGAAGTGTTTAACCAGGGAGCAGAGGGGCCTCAACTTGTAGGGAGGAGGACCTGGAGGCAAGAGTGCTGAGGAGGACCTGGAGGCAAGAGAGCTGAGAGAGAAGTGGCAACAGGCACACAGGGGGAGCCCTGAAACATGCCAAAATGCTTGAGTGCACACAAAGTAGATAGGGGAAAGCGCTGAGGCAATTGAAGGCGTCTGGTGTGTTATACAGAGAACCCCACTTTCGAGTCTGGCCTACACTCCAACCTAGAGAGGTTTTCAGACACATTACATGATCAGTAAGTACCAAATCCCTTCCTACACCCGAAGCACAGATCTGTAAGCACAGCCAAAGTGACATTTACAAAGCAGGGCTTAGTAGCTGCAGGGCACAATTAGCAAAACTGCATATGTAATTGCCTTTTGTGTCAGCAAAAAAAATGTTTGCTCCCAAAAATTTGCCCAGTGTTAACTTGTAAAAAAAAAAAAAACATTACCAAACTTGTCCATTTGAAGATATGTGCTGTTTGTCTACCCCAAGCAAGCAACAGGGCCTGTATTCATAAAACTTCTCGGAGTAGGAGTATTAATCAGTTTTGCTACTGAATAAAGGGCCTGGACTTTAGAAAACCTAAACCATAAAACCAATTGCCATCCAAACCTGTTTCTGAGGTCATTGATATTGTATTAAGGATGCTATACTCTCCAAGTAGAAAACCAACGCACTGTTGTCAACATTTTAATACACAAATCATTGGTAAGTAAGGATGGTAAAGTACGTCAAGCATTTTTGAAATGATGCCAGCATATACAGTGCCTTGCAAAAGTATTCAGACCCCTGGGATTGCTTCACATTTTATTGTGTTACAAAGTGGGATTAAAAGGGATTTAAATGTACTTTTTTGTCAACAATATAAAAAACATGCTCTGCAATGTCAAAGTGGAAGGGAAATGAATAACAAAAGTATAGTCATTGCATAAGTATTCAGCCCCTTTGTTTTGTAAAGCCAAAATGAGTTCATGAGTAAAATTTGGCTGAATTAAATAACAGGAGTTGACATGATTTTGGTGAGGTACGTCAAGAATGTTCAAATATTTTTTAAATGATGCCAGCATATACAGTGCCTTGCAAAAGTATTCAGATCTCTTGGATTTCTTCAAATTGTATTCTGTTACAAAGTGGTATTAAAAGGGATTTAATTGTATTTTTGTCAACACTATACAAAAAATCCTCTGCAATGTCAAAGTGGAAGAGTGGTGCAGCGGTCTAAGGCACTGCATCTCAGTGCAAGAGGCGTCACTGCAGTCACTGGTTTGAATCCAGGCTGCATCACATCCTGCCGTGATTGGGAGTCCCATCGGGCGGTGCACAATTAGCCCAGTGGCGTCTGAGGTAGTCCGTCATTGTAAATAAGAATTTGTTCTTAACTGACTTGCCTAGTTAAATGAATGTTGTATTTAAAAAAATATTTTTTATGACTAATCTTTCCTCTGTCCCCAATACATACAACATCTGTAAAGCCCCTCAGTCAAGTATTGAATATCAAGCACAGATTCAACTACAAAGACCAGAGTTAAATGGCTGTGATGGGAGAAAACTGAGGATGGATCAATAACATTGTATTGACTCCACAATAATGACCTAAATGACAGAGTGAAAGAAGACTATAGAATAAAAAACATTACAAAACATCATCTTGTATGCAACAAAGCACTAAATTAAAACTGCAAAAAAGCACAGCAAAGCAATACACTTTTTGGCCTACAGTAAATGCAAAACCTTATGTTCGGGGCAAATCCAACACAACACATCACTGAGTAACTGCCTCCTTATTTTCAAGCATGGTGGTGGTTGCATCATGGTATGGGTATGCTTGACCAGCAAATACTGGGAAGTTTTCCGGATAAAAAGAAACGGAATGGAGCTAAGCACAGGCACAATCCTAGAGGAAAACCTGTTCCAGTCTCCTTAACATAAAAGATTGGGAGAGGAATTCACATTTCAGTAGAACAATAACCTACAACACAAGGCCAGCATCCTGACAATGCTTGAAAAATGTTTTCAAGAATAATGGGCAAAAAAAAATGTGCAATCCAGTTGTGCAAAACTCTTATGGACTTACCTAAGAATGCCAAAGGTGTTTATAACATAAATTGACTCAGGGAGCTGAATACTTTGGCAACAACTATATTTTAGTTATTTAATTTGTAATAATCTTAAAACATTCATTATTTTTCTTCCACTTTGACATTACGTAGTATTTTGTGTAGATTGTTGACAAAAAATGAATATTAAATACATTTAAATTTGTAACACAATAAAATCTGAAGAAATCCAAGGGGTCTGAATAATTTTGCAAGGCACTGTAAATTGTGGGGCTGTTTGGTGGGAAGGGCAGGGATTGGAATTCCCAGAGTTCATCGCTTTTCATCGACTCCAAATCAAGTGGAGAAGTCATGTGGAAATGCTGTGGCATTGATAGGCAGGGAAGGCAATGGTTGGACTTAATTGTGTATTTGTCAGCTTCCTGGAGGCCAAGTGGAAGATAGTGGCAAGAAGCACAGGCAGCATGTCAGAGACAAGTGATGGAAGGCCTCCATTTTTACAGGACAGTGACTCATGTGAGTTTGGAAAAACTTGCAGGGATCAGTCGTGCCCTGGAGTCTCCATTCCCCGATAGCTCTCCTGTGTGATATACTGGGCCAAACTGTAAATTTCATTTCCATTACTTGTTCCTCTCTGAATCATCGCCTGTGATTACTTTATGCGTTAACATTCTTGGACAATATGCCCTTGAAAATGGTCGGCCTGGACTTGTGAGAACAGCTGCTTCTTGTTTGTGGGTCTTTAGTCAAAGAAGAATCTGTCATACTTTCATGACTTTGCAGCTTTAGCTCTCTTTGTAAACTGATGGGGACAGAATGTACTTCCTAAAGTTATGAGGCATAACTAGAAGCACTGCGTTGTCAGAAGGATTAACATCTCATCTCAATGCATATCATTCAAAGGGACTCCATTGACAGCCTGGTTCAGGTTACCTTGAACAGATCTTGGGGAAGGACTTTTCTCCCTTTAAGCTTTCCTTATCGGTGTTATGCGGAAGCAAGCAACAGTTCTAGGAAATAGCACCACCCAGTCCATGTTAAAATCAATATGACTCCACTACAGAGGGGGTTATTGAATACCACTTTTATTTTTTAGATCATCCACTCTTGTAATCCTTAGAATTAGAGAGAAAAGCTTGATGAAATATGCATTACATGTGTACTGGCATGATTGATTAAAAATCACCTTGAGTAAATAATTGTATTTGACCATCATTTATGAAGTGAGCTTTAGAGCAGCACCGGTAATTTTAACTCCTCAAAGAGATACGCTAATATTTACAGTGCCTTGCGAAAGTATTCGGCCCCCTTGAACTTTGCGACCTTTTGCCACATTTCAGGCTTCAAACATAAAGATATAAAACTGTATTTTTTTGTGAAGAATCAACAACAAGTGGGACACAATCATGAAGTGGAACGACATTTATTGGATATTTCAAACTTTTTTAACAAATCAAAAACGGAAAAATTGGGCGTGCAAAATTATTCAGCCCCTTTACTTTCAGTGCAGCAAACTCTCTCCAGAAGTTCAGTGAGGATCTCTGAATGATCCAATGTTGACCTAAATGACTAATGATGATAAATACAATCCACCTGTGTGTAATCAAGTCTCCGTATAAATGCACCTGCCCTGTGATAGTCTCAGAGGTCCGTTAAAGGCGCAGAGAGCATCATGAAGAACAAGGAACACACCAGGCAGGTCCGAGATACTGTTGTGAATAAGTTTAAAGCCGAATTTGGATACAAAAAGATTTCCCAAGCTTTTAACATCCCAAGGAGCACTGTGCAAGTGATAATATTGAAATGGAAGGAGTATCAGACCACTGCAAATCTACCAAGACCTGGCCGTCCCTCTAAACTTTCAGCTCATACAAGGAGAAGACTGATCAGAGATGCAGTCAAGAGGCCCATGATCACTCTGGATGAACTGCAGAGATCTACAGCTGAGGTGGGAGACTCTGTCCATAGGAAAACAATCAGTCGTATATTGCACAAATCTGGCCTTTATGGAAGAGTGGCAAGAAGAAAGCCATTTCTTAAAGATATCCATAAAAAGTGTTGTTTAAAGTTTGCCACAAGCCACCTGGGAGACACACCAAACATGTGGAAGAAGGTGCTCTGGTCAGATGAAACCAAAATTGAACTTTTTGGCAACAATGCAAAACGTTATGTTTGGCGTAAAAACAACACAGCACATCACCCTGAACACACCATCCCCACTGTCAAACATGGTGGTGGCAGCATCACGGTTTGGGCCTGCTTTTCTTCAGCAGGGACAGGGAAGATGGTTAAAATTGATGGGAAGATGGATGGAGCCAAATACAGGACCATTCTGGAACAATGATCCAAAACATAAAGCAAAATCTACAATGGAATGGTTCAAAAATAAACATATCCAGGTGTTAGAATGGCCAAGTCAAAGTCCAGACCTGAATCCAATCGAGAACCTGTGGAAACTGAAAACTGCTGTTCACAAATGCTCTCCATCCAACCTCACTGAGCTTTTGCTGTTTTGCATGGAGGAATGGGAAAAAATTTCATTCTCTCGATGTGCAAAACTGATAGAGACATACCCCAAGCGACTTACAGCTGTAATCGCAGCAAAAGGTGGCGCTACAAAGTATTAACTTAAGGGGGCTGAATAATTTTGCACGCCCAATTTTTCAGTTTTTGATTTGTTAAAAAAGTTTGAAATATACAATAAATGTCGTTCCACTTCATGATTGTGTCCCACTTGTTGTTGATTCTTCACAAAAAAATACAGTTTTATATCTTTATGTTTGAAGCCTGAAATGTGGCAAAAGGTCACAAAGTTCAAGGGGGCCGAATACTTTCGCAAGGCACTGTACATACAGATGCAATGACTGTTTTGATGATCTGGTGATAGAGCACAACAAGCCAAAATCAGAGGTGTCCTTCCCATTGAAACAGAAGGGGCACGTGCCCCCTCAGTTTCATCCATTTGTAGGATGAAAATATACATGCACAGGCTCCGGTATAAGGTGAAACAGGGGGGCTGCACAATATAGCCTCCAACAGCAGTAAAGTCATGGAAGCATTTCTTTCAGAGGATTGCTCTTCAGCGAAGCTTAGGCATCAGTTGGAATCTAGAAACAGACAGCTTCACCTTTCCTGTATCCCGAGAAGAGAAGCCGTTCACAAGAATAACATGAACAATGTGAATGGGAAACCCCTCTACCAGAAGAGAAAGAAATGCAGTGGAAAATGTGAAAAGGCTAACTGATGGAACTCGAACAGCTCACTATCCGAAGGCCCTATGTCCTTGTCTTTCACTTTATTTTTGTTAAAAAATTAACCTTTATTTAACCAGGTAGGTTAGTTGAGAATAAGTTCTCATTTACAACTTGCGACCTGTCCAAGATAAAGCAAAGCAGCACGACACAAACAACAACAGAGTTACACATGGAAAAAACAAACATACAGTCAATAATAAAGAAAAAGCCTATATATAGTGTGTGCAAATGAGCTACGATTAGGGATGTATGTAATAAATAGGCCAAAGTGGCGAAATAATTACAATTTAGCAATTAAACACTGGAGTGATAGATGTGCAAAATATGAATGTGCAAGTAGAGATACTGGGATGCAAAGGAGCAAAAAAATCAAATAAATGAATAATTTTGTGAATGACATCGCCGAAGTCAAGGATCGGTAGGATAGTCAGTTTTACAAGGGTATGTTTTGCAGCATTAGTGAAGGATGCTTTGTTCCGAAATAGGAAGCCGATTCTAGAGTTAATTTTGGATTGGAGACGCTTAATGTGAGTCTGGAAGGAGAGTTTAGTCACCTTGGTATTTGTCGTTGTCCACATATTTTAAGTCAGAACAGTCCAGAGTAGTGATGCTGGACGGGTGGGCAGGTGCGGGCAGCGATCGGTTGAAGAGCATGCATTTAGTTTAACTTGTATTTAAGAGCAGTTGGAGGCCATGGAAGGAGAGTTGTATGGCATTGAAGCTCGTCTGGAGGTTCGTTAACACATTGTCCAAAGAATGGCCAGAATTATACAGAATGGTGTTGTCTACGTAGAGGTGGATCAGAGAATCAGCAGCAGCAAGAGCGACATCATTGATGTACACAGAGAAAAAAGTCGCCCCTGAGAATTGAACCCTGTGGCACCCCCATAGAGACTGCCAGAGGTCCGGACAACAGGCCCTCTGATTTGACACACTGAACTCTGTCTGAGAAGTAGTTGGTGAACCAGGTGAGGCAGTCATTTGAGATACCAAGGCTGTTGAGTCTGCCGATAAGAATGTGGTGATTGACAGAGTCGAAAGCCTTGGCCAGATCGATAAATACAGCTGCACAGTATTGTCACTTATCAATGGCGGTTATGATATTGTTTAGGACCTTGAGTGTGGCTGAGGTGCACCCATGACCAGCCCAGAAACCAGATTGCACGGTGGGATTCGAAATGGCTGGTTATCTGTTCGTTAACCTCTTACATCTATGGGGGCGCTATTTCATTATTGGATAAAAAAACGTGCCCGTTTTAAGCGCAATATTTTGTCACAAAAAGATGCTCGACTATGCATATAATTGACAGCTTTGGAAAGAAAATACTCTGACGTTTCAAAAACTGCAAAGATATTGTCTGTGAGTGCCCCAGAACTGATGCTACAGGCGAAACCAAGATGAAACTTCAAACAGGAAATGAGCAGGATTTTTGAATGCTCTGTTTTTCATTGTCTCCTTATATGTGTTATGTACTTGAGTGAAGACCCAAAAGCGGTTTTAACAGAAAACAGAGTTCTTTAATGAAAAACAGGAATGGCATAAATCCTCTTCCAACGTTGACAATGGAACAAAAGAACGTAGTATAGTGCAGGATGCACCTGCCAGGCAGACTCCGACAGGATAGGACAAGGTGGAAGCAAACGAGACGACAGCTTGCTTCTGGCATCAAAAACACAAACAAGAATCAGACACTGAAAGTAGCAGGAACAGAGAGAGAAATAGAGACCTAATCAGAGGGGAAGAGAGAACAGGTGGGCAAGAGTGAATGAGCTAGTTAGGGAAGATGTAGAACAGCTGAAGAATGAGAGACAGAGAAGGTAACCTAAAAAGACCAGCAGAGAGAGACAGAGTGAAGAGAAAGGACAGGAACAGACATAACAAGACATGACAGTACCCCCCCACTCACCGAGCGCCTCCTGGCGCACTCGAGGAGGAAACCTGGCGGCAACGGAGGAAATCATCGATCAGCGAACGGTCCAGCACGTCCCGAGAGGGAACCCAACTCCTCTCCTCAGGACCGTACCCCTCCCAATCCACTAGGTACTGATGACCACGGCCCCGAGGGCGCATGTCCAAAATCTTACGAACCCTGTAGATGGGTGCGCCCTCGACAAGGATGGGGGGAGGGACGAGCGGGGGCGCGAAGAACGGGCTTAACACAGGAGACATGGAAGACCGGGTGAACGCGACGAAGATAGCGCGGGAGAAGAAGTCGCACTGTGACAGGATTAATGACCTGGGAAATACGGAACGGACCAATGAACCGCGGGGCCAACTTGCGAGAAGCTGTCTTAAGGGGAAGGTTCTGAGTGGAGAGCCATACTCTCTGACCGCAACAATATCTAGGACTCTTGGTCCTACGCTTATTAGCGGCCCTCACAGTCTGCGCCCTATTACGGCAAAGTGCCGACCTGACCCCCTTCCAGGTGCGCTCGCAACGCTGGACAAAAGCCTGAGCGGAGGGACGCAGGACTCGGCGAGCTGAGATGAGAACAGCGGAGGCTGGTACCCGAGGCTACTCTGAAAAGGAGATAGACCGGTAGCAGACGAGGGAAGCGAGTTGTGGGCGTACTCTGCCCAGGGGAGCTGTTCTGACCAAGACGCAGGGTTACGAAAAGAAAGACTGCGTAAAATGCGACCAACAGTCTGATTGGCCCGTTCGGCTTGACCGTTAGACTGGGGATGAAAGCCGGACGAGAGACTGACGGAAGCCCCAATCAAACGGCAAAACTCCCTCCAAAATTGAGACGTGAACTGCGGGCCTCTGTCGGAAACGACGTCAGACGGAAGGCCATGAATTCGGAAAACATTCTCGATAATGATCTGAGCCGTCTCCTTAGCAGAAGGGAGCTTAGCGAGAGGAATGAAATGAGCCGCCTTAGAGAATCTATCGACAACCGTAAGAATAACTGTCTTCCCCGCTGATGAAGGCAGTCCGGTGATGAAATCTAAAGCGATGTGAGACCACGGTCGAGAGGGAATGGGAAGCGGTCTGAGACGGCCGGCAGGAGGAGAGTTCCCAGATTTAGTCTGCGCGCAGACCGAACAAGCGGCGACAAATCGACGCGCGTCACGTTCCCGAGTGGGCCACCAGAAACGCTGGCGAATGGAAGCGAGCGTACCCGAACGCCGGGGTGGCCGGCTAACTTGGCAGAGTGGGCCCACTGAAGAACGGCCGGACGAGTAGGAACGGGAACGAACAGAAGGTTCCTAGGACAAGCTCGCGGCGACGGAGTGTGAGCGAGTGCTTGCTTTACCTGCCTCTCAATTCCCCAGACAGTCAACCCGACAACACGCCCTTCAGGGAGAATCCCCTCGGGGTCGGTGGAGACCTCAGAAGAACTGAAGAGACGAGATAAAGCATCAGGCTTGGTGTTTTTGAGCCCGGACGATAAGAAATAACAAACTCGAAACGAGCGAAAAACAGAGCCCAACGAGCCTGACGCGCATTAAGTCGTTTGGCTGAACGGATGTACTCAAGGTTCCTATGGTCAGTCCAAACGACAAAAGGAACGGTCGCCCCCTCCAACCACTGTCGCCATTCGCCTAGGGCTAAGCGGATGGCGAGCAGTTCGCGATTACCAACATCATAGTTACGTTCTGACGGCGATAAGCGATGAGAGAAAAACGCGCAAGGATGGACCTTGCCGTCAGAGAGAGAGCGCTGAGAAAGAATGGCTCCCACGCCCACCTCTGACGCGTCAACCTCAACAACAAACTGACTAGAGATGTCAGGTGTAACAAGAATAGGTGCGGATGTAAAACGATTCTTAAGAAGATCAAAAGCTCCCTGGGCGGAAACGGACCACTTAAAGCACGTCTTAACAGAAGTAAGGGCTGTGAGGGGAGCTGCCACCTGACCGAAATTACGGATGAAACGACGATAGAAATTAGCGAAGCCCAGAAAGCGCTGCAGCTCGACGCGTGACTTAGGAACGGGCCAATCAATGACAGCCTGGACCTTAGCGGGATCCATCTTAATGCCCTCAGCGGAAATAACGGAACCGAGAAAAGGGACAGAGGCGGCATGAAAAGTGCACTTCTCAGCCTTCACATAAAGACAGTTCTCCAAAAGGCGCTGGAGGACGCGTCGCACGTGCTGAACATGAATCGAGAGAGACGGTGAAAAAATCAGGATATCGTCCATGTAAACGAAAACAAAAATGTTCAGCATGTCTCTCAGGACGTCGTTAACTAGTGCCTGAAAGACAGCTGGAGCGTTAACGAGGCCGAAAGGAAGAACCCGGTATTCAAAGTGCCCTAACGGAGTGTTAAACGCCGTCTTCCACTCGTCCCCCTCCCTGATGCGCACGAGATGGTAGGCGTTACGAAGGTCCAATTTGGTGAAAAACCTGGCTCCCTGCAGGATCTCGAAGGCTGAAGACATAAGAGGAAGCGGATAACGATTCTTAACTGTTATGTCATTCAGCCCTCGATAATCCACGCATGGGCGCAGGGACCCGTCCTTCTTCTGAACAAAAAAAAACCCCGCTCCGGCGGGAGAGGAGGAGGAGACTATGGTACCGGCGTCGAGCGAAACCGACAAATAATCCTCGAGAGCCTTACGTTCGGGAGCCGACAGAGAGTATAATCTACCCCGGGGGGAGTAGTTCCCGGAAGGAGATCAATACTACAGTCATACGACCGGTGTGGAGGGAGAGAAGTGGCCTTGGAACGACTGAACACCGTGCGCAGATCGTGATACTCCTCCGGCACCCCTGTCAAATCGCCAGGCTCCTCCTGTGAAGAAGAGACAGAGGAAACAGGAGGGATAGCAGACATTAAACAGGTCACATGACAAGAAACATTCCAGGATAGGATAGTATTACTAGACCAATTAATAGAAGGGTTATGGCGCACTAGCCAGGGATGACCCAAAACAACAGGTGTAAAAGGTGAACGAAAAATTAAAAAAGAAATGGTTTCGCTATGATTACCAGAGACAGTGAGGGTTAAAGGCAGCGTCTCACGCTGAATCTTGGGGAGAGAACTACCATCTAAAGCGAACAAGGCCGTGGGCTCCCTAACTGTCTGAGAGGAATGTCATGTTCCCGAGCCCAGGTCTCGTCCATAAAACAGCCCTCCGCCCCAGAGTCTATCAAGGCACTGCAGGAAGCAGATGAACCGGGCCAGCGGAGATGGACCGGAAAGGTAGTGCGTGATCCAGAAGGAGAGGCCTGAGTAGTTGCGCTCACCAGTAGCCCTCCCCTTACTGATGAGCTCTGGCTTTTACTGGACATGAGGTGACAAAATGACCAGCGGAGCCGCAGTAGAGACAGAGGCGATTGGTGATTCTCCGTTCCTTCTCCTTGGCCGAGATGCGGATACCCCCAGCTGCATAGGCTCAGCATCCGAGCCGGCGGAGGAGGGTGGCAGTGATGCGGCAGGTGGCAGTGATGTGGAGAGGGGAGCAACGGAGAACGCGAGCTCCTTTCCACGAGCTCGGCGACGAAGATCAAACCGTCGCTCTATGCGAATAGCGAGGGCTATTAAGGAGTCCAGACTGGAAGGAACCTCCCGGGAGAGGATCTCATCCTTAACCTCGACGAGGAGACCCTCCAGAAAACGAGCGAGCAAAGCCGGCTCGTTCCAGTCACTAGAGGCAGCGAGAGTGCGAAACTCAATAGAATAATCCGTTATGGATCGATTCCCCTGACATAGGGAAGACAGGGCCCTGGAAGCCTCCTCCCCAAAAACAGAACGGTCAAAAACCCGTATCATCTCCTCCTTAAAGTCCTGAAACTGGTTAATACACTCAGCCCTCGCCTCCCAGATTGCCGTGCCCCACTCACGCGCCCGTCCGGTAAGGAGAGAAATGACGTAGGCGATGCGGGCTGCGCTCCTGGAGTAAGTGTTGGGCTGGAGAGAGAACACCACATCACACTGAGTGAGGAATGAGCGGCACTCAGTGGGCTCCCCAGAGTAACAGGGCGGGTTGTTGATCCTGGGCTCCGGAGACTCGGAAACCCTGGAAGTGGGCGGTGGATCGAGGTGGAGTTGGTGAACCTGTCTTGTGAGGTCGGAGACTTGGACGGCCAGGGTCTCAACGGCATGTCGAGCAGCAGACAATTCCTCCTCGTGTCTGCCTAGCATCGCTCCCTGGATCTCGACGGCGGAGTGAAAAGGGTCCGGAGCCGCTGGGTCCATTCTAGGTCTGATTCTTCTGTTATGTACTTGAGTGAAGACCCAAAAGCGGTTTTAACAGAAAACAGAGTTCTTTAATGAAAAACAGGAATGGCATAAATCCTCTTCCAACGTTGACAATGGAACAAAAGAACGTAGTATAGTGCAGGATGCACCTGCCAGGCAGACTCCGACAGGATAGGACAAGGTGGAAGCAAACGAGACGACAGCTTGCTTCTGGCATCAAAAACACAAACAAGAATCAGACACTGAAAGTAGCAGGAACAGAGAGAGAAATAGAGACCTAATCAGAGGGGGAAGAGAGAACAGGTGGGCAAGAGTGAATGAGCTAGTTAGGGGAGATGTAGAACAGCTGAAGAATGAGAGACAGAGAAGGTAACCTAAAAAGACCAGCAGAGAGAGACAGAGTGAAGAGAAAGGACAGGAACAGACATAACAAGACATGACAATATGGCTGTGAATGCGCAAGGAATGAGCCTGCCCGATCTATCGGTTCCCCAAGGTGTCTGCAGCATTGTGACGTATTTGTAGGCATATCATTAGAAGATTGACCATAAGAGACTACATTTGCCAGGTGTCCGCCCGGTGTCCTCCGACGAAATTGGTGCGTCATCTTCGGCTGCACGTCTTTTTCCAAGCGATTCAGAGGAGAAAGTAGACATCCACGAACGATATATCAATGAAGAGATATGTGAAAAACACCTTGAGGATTGATTCTAAACAGCGTTTGCCATGTTTCAGTCGATATTATGGAGTTAATTCGGAAAACAGTTCGCCGTTTTGATGACTGAACTTGTTTCTTTTGGTACCCAAACGTGATGTACAAAACGGAGCGATTTCTCCTACACAAAGATTCTTTCTGGAAAAACTGAACATTTGCTATGTAACTGAGAGTCTCCTCATTGAAAACATCCAAAGTTCTTCAAAGGTAAATGATTTTATTTGAATCCTTTTCTGTTTTTTGTGCAAATGTTGCCCGCTAAATGCTACGCTAAATGCTACGCTAGCTATCAATACTCTTACACAAATGCTTGTTTTGCTATGGTTCAAAAGCATATTTTGAAAATCTGAGATGACAGTGTTGTTACGAAAAGGCTAAGCTTGAGAGCTAGCACATTCATTTCATTTCATTTGCGATTTTCATAAATAGTTAACGTTACGTTATGCTAATGAGCTTGAGGCTATAACTGGATACAGGTTTTTTTCATAGCCAAACGTGAACAAAACGGAGCGATTTGTCCTACACAAATAATATTTTTTGAAAAACTGAACATTTGCTATCTAACTGAGAGTCTCATCATTGAAAACATCTGAAGTTCTTCAAAGGTAAATGATTTTATTTGAATGGTTTTCTTGTTTTTGTGAAAATGTTGCTGGCTGAATTCTAGGCTTATAGCTATGCTAGCTATCAATACTCTTATACAAATGCTTGTTTAGCTATGGTTGAAAAGCATATTTTGAAAATTTGAGATGACAGTGTTGTTAACAAAAGTCTAAGCTTGAGAGCAAATATATTTATTTCATTTAATTTGCGATTTTCATGAATAGTTAACTTTGCGTTATGCTAATGAGCTTGAGGCTATAAATAGGATCCCGGATCCGGGTTTGCTCGACGCAAGAAGTTAACTTGGCTTTCAAAGATTTTAGAGGGTAGGATAGATCGATATAGGTCTGTAGCAGTTTGGGTCTAGAATGTCTCCCCCTTTGAAGAGGGTGATGACCGCGGCAGCTTTCCAATCTTTGGGGATCTCGGACGATACGAAAGAGAGGTTGAACAGGCTAGTAATAGGGGTTGCAATAATTTTGGCTAATAATTTTAGAAAGAGAGGGTCCAGATTGTCTAGCCCTGCTGATTTGGAGGGGTCCAGATTTTGGGTGAAGGAGAAATGGGGGAGGCTTGGGCAAGTTGCTGTGGGGGTGCAGAGGTGTTGACAAGGGAAGGAGTGGCCAGGTGAAAAGCATGGCCAGCCATAGAAAAATGCTTATTGAAATAAATATCCAATTATTGTGGATTTATCAGTGGTGACAGTGTTTCCTAGTCTCAGTGCAGTGGGCAGCTGGGAAGAGGTGCTCTTATTCTCCATGGACTTTACTGTGTCCCAGAACCTTTTGGAGTTTGTGCTGCGGGATGCCAATTTCTGTTTGAAAAAGCTAGCCTTTGCTTTCCTAACTGCCTGTGCATATTGGTTCCTACCTTCCCTGAAAAGTTGCATATCTATTTGATGCTAATGCTGTACGCCACAGGATGTTTTTGTCAGGTGCTTTTGTCAGTCAGGTCTGGAGTGAACCACGGACTATATCTGTTCCTAGTTCTAAATATTTTCCTTATTTAAGATTGTGAGGAAAGCACTTTTAAGAATAACCAGGCATTTTCTACTGACTGAATGAGGTCAATATCCTTCCAGGATACCTGGGCCAGGTCGATTAGAAAGACCTGCTCGCTGAAGTGTTTTAGGGATCGTTTGACAGTGATGAGGGATGTTCGTTTGAACGCTGACCCATTACGGACGCAAGCAATGAGGCAGTGATTGCTGAGATCCTGGTTAAAGACAGCAGACGTGTATTTGGAGGGCAGGTGGGTTAGGATGATATCTATGAGGGTGCCTGTGTTTACGGATTTGGGTTTTACCTGGTATATTCATTGATAATTTCTATGAGGTTGAGGGCATCATGCTTAGATTGTAGGATTGTAGGGTGTTAAGCATGTCCCAGTTTAGATCACCTAACAGCAGGAGCTCTGAAGATAGATGGGGGGCAATCAATTCACATATGGTGTCCAGGGCACAGGTGGGGGCAGTAGGTGGTCTATAGCAGGCGGCAACGGTGAGAGACTTGTTTCTGGAAAGATGGATTTTTAAAAGTAGAAGATCAAATTGTTTGGGCGCAGACCTGGATAGTAAGACATAACTCTGCAGGCTATCTCTGCAGTAGATTGCAACTCCGCCCCGTTTGGCAGTTCTATCTTGTCGGAAAATGTTATAGTTAGGGATGGAAATATCACGTTTTTTGGTGGCCTTCCTAAGCCAGGATTCAGACACAGCTAGGACATCAGGGTTGGCAGAGTGTGCTAAAGCAATGAATAAAACGTACTTAGGGAGGAGGCTTCTAATGTTAATATGCATGAAACGAAGGCTTTTACGATTACAAAAGTCAACAAATGAGAGGGCCTGGGGAATGGGAGTGGAGCTAGGCACTGCAGGGCCTGGATTGACCTCTACATCACCAGAGGAGCAGAGGAGGACTAGGATAAGGGTACGGCTAAGGGCTATAAGAACTGGTCGTCACGTACGTTCGGATCAGAGAGTAAAAGGAGCGCGGTAGAAAAGATTCAATGCATAATGTACGGACAAAGGTATGGTAGGATGTGAATACAGTTGAGGTAAACCTAGGCATTGAGTAACGATGAGAGAGTTTTGTCTCTGGAGACATCAATTAAACCAGGTGAGGTCACTGCATGTGTGGGGGTTGGGACAAGAGGGTTAGCTGAGGCATATTGAGCAGGGCAGGAGACTCCTACAGTGAAATAAGACAATAATCACTAACCAAAACAACAATGGACAAGGCATATTGAGATTAGGGAGAGGCAATCCGTAGCCGAGTGATCATAGGGTCCAATGAGTATCTGGACAGGCCGGAGACACAGAGATTCAGAGAGCTAGCGGGCCCGGGATAACAGTTGAAAAAAACCACTCGGGTGGATTACGGCGGTAGTCCAGTCGTGATGGATTGGAGGGCTCCGTATCGGCAATAAAAGGGTTTCAGGCCAATTGGCAAAATAGGTATTGTAGCCCAAGGATTGGCTGATGGTGCTCTTCAGCTAGCCGGGAGACGAGCCTAGCATAGGCTAGCTCCAGGCTAGTTGGTGCTTTCTTCGGGACAGGGATGTTAGCCAGGAGAAGCCAATTGGACAGCATCTAGCTAGCTGCGTCGATCCAGGTGAAGAGGTTCAGAGCTTGCGGTAGGAAGGTAGGAATCAGGTGATATGGAGAAAAAGGAGTCTGACAATCTTTGGGTTGAAACACGCTGTACAGACTGGCAGGAGTTGTCCTGGCTAAAGGTTAGCTGATGACCACTAGTAGTGGATAGCTGACTACTTGCTAGTAGTTAGTTAGCTGGCTAGCTTCTGTTGGGGGTTCCGGTTCTGAGGTAAAAAAAAAGCAGATCCATACCACATTGGGTGAGGCGGGTTGCAGGCGAGTATGTTGAAGTTGGGGTTAAGAAAAAGATTTTAAAAATATATGCGAAGAAAAAATATATAAAAATATATATATAAAGATATATACACGTGACACGACAAGACAAAGACAAAAGACGTCTGACTGCTACGCCATCTTGGATTGGATTCTTCCACGCAGCGAAGAGAACTGTGCATTTTCTCAGATGCATCCAGTATGGCCATATCAGCTATAGCCTACCTCAGAATGGCTGATGTCAAAGGAAAAAGTCATGTTGGGTTCATTATGGGAAATTCCAAACTGGCTCCACGTTCTGCTCACACTGTTCCAAGCCTAGAGCTTTGTGCCATTGTCTTAGCAGTTGAGATGACAGAACTGATCATTGATGGGATGGACATTGAGATTCATGAAGTGAAGTTCTACACAGACAGCAAGAATATGCTGTGATATATTCACAACACCTCAAGAAGATTCTACATCTACGTGTCAAACAGAGTAATTCGATTGTGGAACATCGATTGTGGAACTAGGCCTGTGCCAGCAGCCGTCCTCAATCACACCACCTGTTTCTCAGGCCCACCCTTCCTGACAAAGATAGAGAGAGAAGAGACTACTCAGTCAGAAACTTTCAAACTTGTAGGATCAGATACTGACACAGAGATCCAACTGCAAGTCACAACCTTCACTACCGAAGCTACTGAAGTCCGATTTGGCTCACACAGGTTTGAACTGTTCTCCAGCTGGAAGTTGCTCACCCAAGCAATCACACAACTACTCCAAATGGCCAAATCCTTCTCCAGGGCTCCAGACAGTGATAAAGGCTACCTTCTTAAACAAGCCAATACCACCATCATCAGATGCATACAGCAAGAAGTCTTCAAATAAGAAATAAAGTGCCTCACCAAAAGAGCAGAGGTCACCAAACACAGTCCACTAAACAAGCTGGACTCTATCATTGATAAGTACGGGTTGCTAAGAATCAGAGGTTGCATAGCAGCAGCTGATATGTCATGGGAAAAGAAACACCCTTTCATCATGCCCAAGAACCACCATGTCACCACTCTGTTGGTGAGGCAATAACACGAGCAAGTTGCACATCAGGGTTGTCACTTCCCTGAGGACGCAATACGGTCAGCTGTATTGTGGATCATTGGAAGTAAAATACTGGTATCCAGCATAATTCATAAGTGTGTGATATGCAGAAAACTTAGAGGAAAACTGTGTTGTGTCTTTGGCATCTTTAAAACTGAATACTTATTTATCAAATAACTCTCTGTAATTATTATTACGCGATTAAACTGATTCATCATGTAACTGTAATTAACTAGGAAGTCGGGGCACCAAAGAAAATATTCAGATTATAAAGTTATAATTTTCCTACTATAACTTTCAGATATTTTCATATCTCATCAATTAGACTTCGAATTAATGAATTATTATTTACCTCACGTCAGTCTCATTCCAAACGTCGTAAATTGTTGGTTATCTGCACGAACCCAGTCTACACTATGAGTCATCCATACATCAATTGTCTTAAAATCATTTATTTACTAACAAAGTAATTCACAGAAATGCATCACACAAACATTAGATATGTTTACAAAGAAATGATAGGGGGATGTACCCTCGTGGGCTAAACCGGTATGGCGGCTTGTTAGACAGAGTGATAATTATAACAATTGAAATTCTAATCCTTTGCACATGAACGCTCACTCATTCGGGAACAATTGCAATCAATATATATATTTATGCTCAGTGTGTCGTCGGGATCTCTGTTGAAAAGTTTGTTTCTGTTGGAGAGTCTGTCCGCCCTCTCTCTCTTTCTCTCTCTCTCTCTCTCTCTCTCTCTCTCTCTCTCTCTCTCTCTCTCTCTCTCTCTCTCTCGTGGTTAGAATGGATAGTTCAGAGTGACATTTATTAATGTCGTTATAGAATAGATGTTTTGGCGGTTGTCGGTCTTCGCATTCAATGATACCGAATTCCTAGCTGCAGACTAGTAATTAATATCAAAGACTTGTTCTTACTCTGTCGGTATCAATAGTCTAAGAGTTCAACCACATGGTATGGTTACAATTTTCAGCCATCTACTCAAACCTTAGCTTATACTCAGGTTTATGGTCTCCTCTCAAACCTTGGCCCTCTCGTTATCGAGGAAAGCTGGTCTCAACCTTAGTCCTCTAGTAATTGAGAGGAACATGGTCTGGTGATAGAAAACCCGGGTGGGGGTTTTATTCGGAAGAGTAGAAAAGGGCCTGTCCCAGGACGCCAGACCATAACTGTGCTCATGGGTGGTCCTCTGATTTAGTTAAACTCCAAAGGGAATTGGAGTTTCCTTCATTAAACAGTCCAAAATCACATTACACAATTTCACAAACAGTATCATCCTCCCCCATTCATCTTATACAACAATTAGATGTAAGCCTCATATCTGAGGCTATTGTATAAACAGCGTTATGGTAATGTGGCCGTATTGTCTCTGATGAGTTTCACAAATTGTACCAAACGGACCAGTTCATAGTTGTATTCTTCACCGATCTTTTATACCTTCTCCAGAACATAAATGTCGTTCAGTTCTCCAGTTCTGTGAGGTGGAAGAAATTTGTTTGTTCTCTCTATGAACCCACTCTCTCTCTATACTGTCTGGCCATGAGGCAGGATCTTCCCTAGGAATTTACGACCTCTCTGACCACAGCAGCCTGGGTGTGGGAGACAGAGGTAGGGGGATGGTGCAGAGCTGTGTCCAAAGAGGGCAACGGTATAACAACTGGATGAGCAAAATATGTCAGACTTACCTGCAGACAGACTTGCCTCTGATCCTCCCTTCACTCATGTTGGACAGGACATCATTGGACCCTGGAGCATCAACTCTCATAGGACCAGAGAAGGCAGTGCTGGAAGTAAAAGCTGGGCCGTCCTGTTTTTCTGCATGAGTCCCGGAGCGGTACACATTGAAGCTTTGAGAAGATTATGCTCTATCCGAGGACCTGCAAAGCAACTATTGTCGCTCAGATTGTGGCACAAACTTTATCGGTGCCTGCAAAGAGCTGAAGATCAGATGACTCAGATATGAGTACTTACCTTCAAGACCAAGGATGCACATGGATTTTCACATATGGGAGGAGCTTGGGAGAGGATGATCGGAATCGCTCGTCGCATTCTGGATGCCACGCTTCTGGAAGTTAATTCTATTCGTCTCACACATGAAGTCCTCACCACACTCATGGCTGAAGTCATAGCAATCATGTCCACCAAAACGAATGGCCTAATAATAAACATATAAACATAGTGACATAAAATGTCATTATGCTAAGCAAGGAGTGTTCTGATAGCTGTACTTCTGTAAAAGTATTATATTGTTCTATGTTGTCATATTTTGGAGAATTTGTGTCTGTAGCTTTTAATTTGCTATCTTTCGATTTAGAGCTATTTCCTGTCAGAACAATCTGAGCGATCCTAATAGGCCTTGGTTAAAGATACGTCTGTAAGTACTTTAAAGTTATTAGAACATGCTTTTGCTAATTCAAATTGTTTCTAGAATATTTCTGTTTTTTACAAGTTTATTCTAGTTTTCTAAGTTCTGATGATGCTAAGCTAATTGCGCTAACTATTACTTAACATTGCGTGTTAGCCTGCTAGCTGTTATTTTGTGATGGAATTTAGCTTTTGATTTTTGGATGCATCTAGTTACTTTAAGTGTTCAGATATCTCTTGTGACAGAGCTAAAGCATAGTTAGTGCAGGGCATCCTATCAGCGGGACACCTGTTGACAACTTCTGGTGAAATTGGAGGGCGCGCAATTCAAATAAATAATCATAAAAATCATGGATATTAAACATCAGGTACATACATGTGTCTTATATCGGTTAAAAGCTTAAATTCTTGTTAATCGAACAGTATTGTCCGATTTACAATAGGCTTTACAATGAAAGCATGCCATGCGATTGTTTGGGGATGGTGCCCCACATCAAAATATTTTTCAACCAGCACAGGCTTTGTAAAATCACAAATAAAGATTAAGTATTCACTTACTTTTTGAAAATCTTCCTCTGATTTGCAATCCCAAGGGTCCCAGCACCAACATGCATGATCGTTTTGTTAGATAAAATCCTTATTTATATCCCAAAAAGTCTGTTTAGTTGGCGCCATCGATTTGAGTAATCCACTCAATGCAGAGAAAGGAATCCAAAAAGCTACCCCTAAACTTTGTTAAAAGAAGTCAAAATTTGTTTCTATGTAATCCTCAGGTACCCTAAAATGTAATTAAATTATAATATTTCATACGGAAAGATGTTCAATAGAAAAGCTAAATTAGCAAGTGCGCGTCTTCTTAGTCGCGCGCGCACAGACTGATTTCCAACTCTGACTCCCAAGACCAAAACTCTAAATTCTTCCTCGTTTGGGAAGAAACAAGCCTGAAACCTTGAACAAAGACAGTTGACATCTAATGGAAACCATAGGATTTGCAATCTGGGAGCTGGAATTGCATAGGACCATTAGCTTTCCATTGTTTCCCCCCGGTTGGTGTTTCTTTGGATTTTCTCCTACCATATCAATTGTGTTATAGTCTCATACATAATGTTAACATTGCTACAACCTTCTAAGTGTTTTCTATCCAATGATAACAATTATATGCATATCCTGGCTTCTGGGCCTGAGTAACAGTCCGTTTATTTTGGGCACATCAGTCAGACAGAAAGTGGAGAAAAATAGACCCTAGCATGAGCTATATGGACTCTAGGATTGTGTGTATATGTTTAGTGGCACCTTTCCTGTGATGTAAATTGTTATAATTTCTACACTGTCATGTTGCCTAGATAGGCTCGTTTTCTTGTTGATAACTCGTGATAGAGATGCTGTACTTTATTTGTATCCCTTTGTGTGAATGTACACTTCCGGTCAAAACTTTTAGAACACCTACTCATTCAAGGGTTTGTCTTTATTTTTAGCATTTTCTACATTGTAGAATAATAGTGAAGACATCGCTCTCCAAGATGGTGTAGCAGTCGGACGTGTGTTTTGTCTTGTCCCGTCCTGTACCGTGTAAATATTGTTTCCCTTGGTTTTTTTTCGTATATGTTTCGTATATATTTTAATTAATCGCACTTTCCATCTACTGACTGAATATACTCTCCTGCAACTCACCTCACCCAATGAGGTACGGACCTGCTATTTTTATACTTTAGAACTGGAACCCCTATCAGGAGCTAGCCAGCTAACTAGCTAGTAGTCAGTTAGCCACTGCTAGCGGTCTTCACCATTAACCTCTTGAAACTCTGGGGGCGCCATTTCATTTTTGGATGAAAAACGTTCCCGTTTTAACCTCTTGAAACTCTATATCATTTTTGGATAAAAAGACGTGCCCGTTTTAAGCAAGATATTTTGTCACAAAAAGATGCTTGACTATGCATATAATTGGTAGCTTTGGAAAGAAAACACTCTGACGTTTCCAGAACTGCAAAGATATTTTCTGTGCGTGCCCTAGAATGTGAGCTACAGGCAAAACCAAGATGAAACGGCATCCAGGAAATGAGCAGGATTTTTGAGGCTCCGTTTTCCATTGTCTCCTTATATGGCTGTGAATGCGAGAGGAATGAGCCTGCCCTTTCTGTCGTTTCCCCAAGGTGTCTGCAGCATTGTGACGTATTTGTAGGCATATCATTGGAAGATTGACCATAAGAGACCACATTTACCAGGTGTCCGCCCGGTGTCCTGCGCCGAAATTGGTGCGCAAACCTCAGCTGCAAGTATTTTTCCATGGAATTCAGAGAAGAAAGCAGGCTTCCACGAACGATATATCAATGAAGAGATATGTGAAAAAACACCTTGAGGATTGATTCCAAACAACGTTTGCCATGTTTCGGTCGATATTATGGAGTTAATTCGGAAAAAGTTTGACGTTGTTGGTGACTGAATTTTCGGTTCGTTTCGGTAGCCAAATGTGATGTACAAAACGGAGCGATTTCTCCTACACAAAGATGCTTTCAGGAAAAACTGAACATTTGCTATGTAACTGAGCGTCTCCTCATTGAAAACATCCGAAGCTCTTCAAAGGTAAATTATTTTATTTATTTGGTTATCTGGTTTTTGTGAAAATGTTGCGTGCTAAATGCTACTCAAAATGCTAAGCTAGCTTTGCATACTCTTACACAAATTAGTGAATAGCGATGGTTCAAAAGCATATTTTGAAAATCTGAGATGACGGTGTTGTTAAGAAAAGGCTAAGCTTTAGAGCAGGCGCATTATTTTCATTTTATTTGCGATTTTCAGAAATCGTTAACGTTGCGTTATGCTAATGAGCCTGAGGCTTTATTCACGATCCCGGATCCGGGATGGGGATTATCAAGAGGTAGAAATCAGCCAGCCTCAGCTCAGTCACTATCTGCCATTCTGCACAGCATTCAACCCAGAGCATATCGGACTGCTTTTTCTCGACTACATCTCCGGATTCCTATTGCAAGCCGTTACACTGGATCATCACAGCTAGCTAGCTTCAATCCGAGTGGCTACTCCTGGCTAACGTCGCTGTCCAGAAGCAAGCACCAGTTAGCATGGAGCTAGCCTTGAGCTAGGATAGCTGTCTGAATTGCCGTGTCTCCAGCTCGCCTAACGTAGTAGCAACTACTGAATCGGCTCCCTGAATCTATTCTTCCACGCCCAGTAATCTGCTCCTTTTACTCTCTGTTCCGAACGCACTAGACGACCAGTTTTTATAGCCGTTAGACTTACCCTTATCCTACTCCTCCTCTGTTCCTCTGGTGATGTAGAGATTAACCCAGGCCCTGCAGCCCCCAGCACTGCTCCAATTCCCCAGGCACTCTCATTTGTTGACTTCTGTATCCGTAAAAGCCTTGGTTTCATGCATGAACATTAGAAGCCTCCTCCCTAAATTTGTTTTATTCACTGCTTTAGCACACTCTGCCAACACTGAAATCCTAGCCGTATCTGAATCCTGGCTTTGGAAGGCCACCAAAAATCCTGACATTTCCATCACCAACTACAGCATTTTCCGACAAGATAGAACTACCAAAGGGGGCGGAGTTGCAATCTACTGCAGAGTCATACTATCCAGGTCTGTGCCCCAACAATTCAAGCTTCTACTTTTAAAAATCCACCTTTCCGGAAACAAGTCTTACCATTGCCGCTTGTTATAGACCCCCCCTCAGCCCCCAGCTGTGTGCAGGACACCATATGTGAATTGATTGCCCCCATCTATTTTCAGAGTTTGTACTGTTAGGTGACCTAAACTGGGATATGCTAACCACTCCGGCCGTCCTACAATCAAAGATACACTATCGGTCAAAAGTTTTAGAACACCTACTCATTCAAGTGTTTTTTTATTTTTTTTTACTATTTTCTACATTGTAGAATAATAGCGAAGACATCAAAACTATGAAATAACACATATGGAATCATGTAATAACCAAAAAAGTGTTAAACAAATATATTTTTATTTTAGATTCTTCAAATAGTCACCCTTTGCATTGATGACAGCTCTGCAGAGTCTTGGCATTCTCTCAACCAGCTTCACCTGGAATGCTTTTCCAACAGTCTTGAAGGAGTTCTGCTGGCCACTTGTTGGCTACATTTCCTTCACTCTGCGGTGAACTCATCCCAAACCATCTCAATTAGGTTGAGCTCGGGTGATTGTGGAGGAAAGGTCATCTGATGCTGAATCTCCAACTTGGACTCCAGACCAAATAACCAATTTCCACCTGTCTAATGTCCATTACTCATGATTTTTGGCCCAAGTAAGTCTTTCTTCTTATTGGTGTCCTTTGCAGCAGTTCAACCATGAAGGTCTGATTCACATAGTCCCCTCTAAACAGTTGATGTTGAGATGTGTCTGTTTCTTGAACTCTGTGAAGCATTTATTTGTCCTGCAATTTCTGAGGTTGGTAACTCTAATGAACTTACCATCTGCAGCAGAGTTAACTCAGAGTCTTCCATTCTTGTGGCGGTCCGTATGAGAGCCAGTTTTATCATAGCACTTGATGGTTTTTGCAGCTGCACTTGAAGAAACTTTCAATGTTCTTGAAACTTTCCGGATTGACTGACCTTCATGACTTAATGTAACATTAGACTGTCGTTTCTCTTTGCTTATTTGAACTGTTCTTGCCATAATATGGACTTGGTCTTTTACCAAATAGGGCTATATTCTGTATAACCCCCTGCCTTGTCAAAACCCAAGTGATTGTCTCAAAAGCATTAAGAAGGAAAGAGATTCCACACATTAACTTTTAAACTCTAGCGTCGAGCAATCCCGTATCTGAGAGCGTAATCATAGCCTCAAGCTCATTAGCATAACTCAATGTTAACTATTCATGAAAATCGCATATGAAATGAAATAAATATATTGGCTCACAAGCTTAGCCTTTTCTTAACAACACTGTCATCTCAGATTTTCAAAATATGCTTTTCAACCATAGCTACACAAGCATTTGTGTAAGAGTATTGATAGCTAGCATAGCATTAAGCCTAGCATTCAGCAGGCAACATTTTCACAAAAACAAGAAAAGCGTTCAAATAAAATCATTTACCTTTGAATAACTTCAGATGTTTTCAATGAGGAGACTCTCAGTTAGATAGCAAATGTTCAGTTTTTCCAAAAATATTATTTGTGTAGGAGATATAGCTCTGTTTCGTTCATCACGTTTGGCTATGAAAAAACCCCGAAAATTTAGTCTTTACAACGCCAAACTTTTTTCCAAATTAACTCCATAATATCGACAGAAACATGGCAAACGTTGTTTAGAATCAATCCTCAAGGTGTTTTTCACATATCTATTTGATGATAAATCATTCGTGGCAGTTGCCTTTCTCCTCTGAACCTAAATGGAAAAGTGGACGCAGCTGGAGATTGCGCAATAATTTCGACGGAGGACCCCAAGCGGACACCTGGTAAATGTAGTCTCTTATGGTCAATCTTCCAATGATATGCCTACAAATATCTCACAATGCTGCAGACACCTTAGGGAAACGACAGAAAGTGTCGGCTCATTCCTGGCGCATTCACAACCATATAAGGAGACATTGGAACACAGCGCATTCAAAATCTGGGGGCATTTCCTGTATGAAATTTCATCTTGGTTTCGCCTGTAGCATTAGTTCTGGGGCACTCACAGACAATATCTTTGCAGTTTTGGAAACGTCAGAGTGTTTTCTTTCCAAAGCTGTCAATTATATGCATAGTCGAGCATCTTTTCGTGACAAAATATCTTGTTTAACGGGCACGTTTTTTTATCCAAAAATTAAAAGAGCGCCCCCTATATCGAAGAAGTTAACAAGACACTCCTGTTAATTGAAATGCATTCCAGGTGACTACCTCATGAAGCTGGTTGACAGAATGCGAAGAGTGTGAAAAGCTGTCATCAAGGCAAATGGTGGCTATTTGAAGAATCTCAAATATAAAATATATTTTGATTTGTTTAACACTGTTTCGGTAACCACATGATTCCATATGTGTTATTTCATAGTTTTGATGTCTTCACTATTATTCTACAATGTAAAAATAAAGAAAAACCCTTGAATGACTAGGTGTTTTAAAACTTTTGACCAGTAGTGTAGATTCCCTCAATCTCATACAAATTATCAAGGAACCTACCAGGTTCCACCCCAAATCTGTAACCATGGGCAACCTCTTAGATATCATCCTGACCAACTTTCCCTCTAAATACACCACTTCAACCAGGATCTCAGAGATCTCTGCCTCATTGCCTGCATCCATAATGGATCCGCGGTCAAACGACCACCCCTCATCACTGTCAAATGCTCCCTAAAACACTTCAGCGAGCAGGCCTCTCTAATCGAGCTGGCCCGGATATCCTGGAAGGATATTGACCTCATCCAGTCAGTAGATGATGCATGGTTGCTCTTTAAAAGTGCTATCCTCACCATCTTAAATAAGCATGCCACATTCAAAAAATGTAGAATGAAGAACAGATATAGCCCAGGGTTCACTCCAGACTTGATTGCCCTTGACCAGCACAAAAACATCCTGTGACGCTCTGCATTTGCATCGAATAGCCCCCATGATATGCAAAACTTCAGGAACCAATATACACAAGCTAAGGCTAGCTTTTTCAAACAGAATTTGCATCCTGTAGCACTAATTCCAAAAAGTTTTGGTACATTAAAGTCCATGGAGAATAAGAGCACCTCCTCCCAGCTGCCCACTGCACTGAGGCTAGGAAAAATTGTCACCACCGATAATTCCACAATAATTGGATATTTCAATTAGCATTTTTCTATGGCTGGTCATGCTTTCCATCTGGCCACCACTTACCTGGTCAAAACTCCTGCACCCCCACAGCAACTTGCCCAAGCCTTCCCCCGCTCCTCCTTCACCTAAATCAAGACAGCTGATGTTCTGAAAGAACTGCAAAATCGGGATCCCTACAAATCAGCTTGGCTAGACAATCTGGACACTCTCTAAAATTGTTGCAACCCCTATTACTATCCTGTTCAAACTCTCTTTCGTATCGTCTGAGATCCCCAAAGATTGGAAAGCTGCCGTGGTCATCCCCTTCTTCAAAGGGGGAGACACTCTAGGCCCAAACTGTTGTAGACCTGTATCCATCCTGCCCTGCCTTTCTAAAATCTTTGAAAGCTTAGTTAACAAACAGATCACTGACTATTTCGAATCCCAACGTACCTTCTCCACTATGCAATCTGGTTTCCGAGCTAGTCATGGGTGCACCTCAGCCACGATCAAGGTCCTAAACGATATCATAACCTCCATTGATAAAAGACAATATTGTGCAGCCGTCTTCATCGATCTGGGCAAGGCTTTCGACAATCACCACATTCTTATCGGCAGACTCAACAGCCTTTGTTTCTCAAATGACTGCCTCACCTGGTTCCAACTACTTCCCAGATAGAGATCAGTGTGTCAAACTGGAGGGCCTGTTGTCTGGACCTCTGGCAGTCTCTTTGCTACGGGGTTCAATTCTCGGGCCGACTCTTTTCTCTGTATACATCAATGTCGCTCTTGCTGCTGGTGATTCTCTGATCCACCTCTACGCAGACAACACCATTCTGTATACTTTTGTCCCTTTTTTGGACACTGTGTTAAGAAACCTCCAGACGAGCTTCAATGCCATACAACTCTCCTTTCATGGCCTCCAACTGCTCTTAAATGCAAGTAAAACTAAATGCGTGCTCTTTAACTGCCCGCCCGCCCGCCCGCCCGCCCGCCCGTCTAGCATCACTACTCTTAACGGTTCTGACTTAGAATATGTGGACAACTACAAATACCTAGGTATCTGGTTAGACTGTAAACTCTCCTTCCAGACTCACATTAAGCATCTCCAATCCAAAACGTAATCTAGAATCGGCTTCCTATTTCGCAAAAAAAGCATCCTTCACTAATGCTGCCAAACAAACCCTCATAAACTGACTATCCTACCGATCCTTGACTTCAGCGATGTCATTTACAAAATAGCCTCCAACACTCTACTCAGCAAATTGGATACTGTCTATCACAGTGCCATCCGTTTTGTCACCAAAGCCCCATATACTACCCACCACTGGGACCTGTATGCTCTCATTGGCCGGCCCTTGCTGCATATTCGTCACAAAACCCACTGGCTCCAAGTCATCTATAAGTCTTTGCCAGGTCAAGCCCCACCTTATCTCAGCTCACTTGTCACAATAGCAGCATCCACCCGTAGCACGTGCTTCAGCAGGTATATTTCACTGGTCATCCCCAAAGCCAACTCCTCTTTTTGACCGCCTTTCCTTCCAGTTCTCTGCTGCCAATGACTGGAACGAATTGCAAAAATCACTGAAGCTGGAGTCTTATATCTCCCTCACTAACTTTAAGCATCAGCTGCCAATAAGCAGCTAATCGATCAATTTACCTATACACAGCCCATCTGTAAATAGCCCACCCAACTACCTCATCCCCATATTGATATTTATTATTTTGCTCCTTTGCACCCAAGTATCTCTACTTGCACATTCAACCTCTGCACATCTGTCACTCCAGTGGTAATTGCTAAATTGTATTTATTTTACCACTATGGCCTATTTATTGCCTTACCTCCTGTTAGGGTCTTATTTTTCAGAGTAATTAACTCACGGACACTAGAGAAGCTTAACCAAGTTTAATTCTTCCCAAAGGGTTGACACAGCTGTATTCAGACAAAAATATTTTCTTACCATCACAAGTATATATTCTCCATTTTGGACACTCCTTCTCTCCAATCCTTACATCTTATGGATATACAGGAAGAGGGTAACAGGATACTAAACCCGTTTTACTCCCTTCAGGGGATCTGACCTGACCTCTTAACCTCAACCCCCCCTTCACCTAATCCACAGATGTCCATCCGCTCCCCTATAGCAACCCTGTGATCTCCCCCCGTCCACCCAACACATTCCAAAGCCATCTGTCTTTCTACAGAAAACCATTAACTTCTGACAAAAAACCCAGTCTCTTTCAGTCCTTCTATTCTAGGCTTCTGATCTATCATGCATTTAATATCTCAATGTTCAAAGGAAGAGATCCTCAGGAATTTATGACGTCTCTCTGACCACAGCAGCCTAGTTGAAGGAGGAAAGGCGGAGGCAGGGAGAGGGGGATGGGGCTCGCCACACCCAAAGAGGACAACATCATGACAATAGCATCACAAATGAATACAAAAATACCACTTGAAGCTTGATGATGAATGAGTTGATCACTTGAATCAGCTATGTCGTGCTAAGGCTAAATCTAAAATGCACCCCTATGAGTTCCCAGGATTAGGACTGAGAACAACTGCTCTTCATTGGGACTTGGGAAAACCTCACAAGAAACAGACTTCATTATACTCAAATTAGACCGAACAGGATATTATGTTACTATTATCTCAGTCCTCGCGTCTAGGGACTGGAACTACACAAAAGTACCTGCCCGATCCAGAATAGCCAACTCTCTCACTTTCACAGTTGGGGGTGCTATCCTTTCACCCTCCTCCATGGCTGTTAGCTAGCTAACTACAAATGTATTTGGAGTTTATTTTTTACAAGGATTAATACATCAAGATAGCTAGCTAATATAAAGTTAGGTAGCTGGTGATATTTAATTTACTTAGCTAACTATCTATCTATACAGTATGTAAAGTTGGCTAGATAGCTAAGAAGCTACGTTAGCAGCTCATTTGCGTTAGCCTGGACTGTAGCTAGTTAGCTAATAATACATCGTCTTTTTTACATTTTCATAATATATTTACTTACTTGAATAGGTTCTCCCAACCATGTGGATGATTGGAAACAGGGCAGCAGAGTGTGCTTGTCACCAGAGCGTTTTAGAGCATATTACTATTTACCTGTGAATAAATTCATGAAATTGAGAATGGATTAAACTATTTACCCATTTACTAACCAGATCTTCATACAAACCTTCCAGAAGGACAACCATCTTTGCACCACATCACCAATCAGGCATTTATGGTAGAGTGGCCAGACGGAAGCCACCCCTGGCACCATCCCTACAGTGAAGCATTGTGGTGGGAGCATCATGCTGTGGGGATGTTTTTCTGTGGCAGGGACTTGGAGGCCAGTCAGGATCGACGCGAAGATGAACAGAGCAAAGTGCAGAGAGATCCTTGATGGAAACCTGCTCCAGAGGGCTCAGGACCTCAGAATGGGGTGAAGATTCACCTTTAAACAAGACAATGACCCTAAGCACACAGCCAAGACAATGCAGGAGTGGCTTTGAGATAAGTTTCTGAATATCCTTGAGTGGCCCAGCCAGAGCCCGGACTTGAACCCGATCGAACATCTCTGGAGAGACGTGAATATAGCTGTGCAGCGACGCTCCCCATCCAACCTGACAGAGCTTGAGAGGAGCTGCAGAGAAGAATGGGAGAAACTCCCAAAGTACAGGTGTGCCAAGCTTGTAGCGTCATACCCAAGAAGTCTCGATGCTGTAATTGCTGCCAATGGTGCTTCAACAAAGTACTGAGTAAAGGGTCTAAATACTTATGTAAATGTGGTAGAGGCCCATTATCAGCAACCATCACTCCTGTGTTCCAATGGCACGCTGTGTTAGCTAATTCAAGTTTATCATTATAAAAGGCTAATTGATCGTTAGAAAACCTTTTTGCAATTATATTAGCACAGCTGAAAACTGTCGTCCTGACTAAAGAAGCAATTTAACTGGCCTTCTTTAGACTAGGGTTTTCTAATGATCAATTAGCCTTTTAAAAATATAACTTGGATTAGCTAACACAACGTGCCATTGGAACACAGGTGTGACGGTTGCTGATAATGGGCCTCTGTACGACTATGTAGATATCCCATAAAATAACCTGCCGTTTCCAGCTACAATAGTCATTTACAACATTAACATTGTCTACACCGTATTTCTGATCATTTTGATGTTATATTAATGGACAAAACATTTGCTTTTCTTTGAAAAACAAGGACATTTCTAAGTGACCCCAAAATTTTGAACAGTAGTTGGTATATATATATATATAGAGTGGGGCAAAAAAGTATTTAGTCAGCCACCAATTGTGCAAGTTCTCCCACTTAAAAAGACGAGAGAGGCCTGTCATTTTCATCATAGGTACACTTCAACTATGACAGACAAAATGAGAGAAAAAAATCCAGAAAATCACATTGTAGGATTTTTAATGAATTTATTTGCAAATTATGCTGGAAAATAAGTATTTGGTCAATAACAAAAGTTTATCTCAATACTTTGTTATATACCCTTTGTTGACAATGACAGAGGTCAAATGTTTTCTGTAAGTCTTCACAAGGTTTTCACACACTGTTGCTGGTATTTTGGCCCATTCCTCCATGCAGATCTCCTCTAGAGCAGTGATGTTTTGGGGCTGTTGCTGGGCAACATGGACTTTCAACTCCCTCCAAAGATTTTCTATGGGGTTGAGATCTGGAGACTGGCTAGGCCACTCCAGGACCTTGAAATGCTTCTTACGAAGCCACTCCTTCGTTGCCCAGGCGGTGTGTTTGGGATCATTGTCATGCTGAAAGACCCAGCCACGTTTCATCTTCAATGCCCTTGCTGATGGAAGGAGGTTTTCACTCAAAATCTCACGATACATGGTCCCAATCATTCTTTCCTTTACATGGATCAGTCGTCCTGTTCCCTTTGCAGAAAAACAGCCCCAAAGCATGATGTTTCCTCCCCCATGCTTCACAGTAAGTATGGTGTTCTTTGGATGCAACTCAGCATTCTTTGTCCTCCAAACACGACGAGTTGAGTTTTTACCTAAAAGTTATATTTTGGTTTCATCTGACCATATGACATTCTTCCAAGCTTCTTCTGGATCATCCAAATGCTCTCTAGCAAACTTCAGATGGGCCTGGACATGTACTGGCTTAAAACCTGTTAAGGCTCGGGACAATACTGCCCCCTTTGGATGAATTACGTGCCCATAGTAAACTGAAAAAAAATCTGTCCAAAATTGCTAATATATGCATATAATAATAATTATTGAATAGAAAACACTCAAGCTTCTAAAACCGTTTGAATTATGTCTGTATGTATAACAGAACTCACAGGGCAGCCAATCTCCCAAACTATTTTTGTCATCCAGAAAGTTGGGCCAACTTTGATGTCATCGCCCCAAACCCTTCCCAACCAGCTATGGATCTGGGAACAGTTTCTATGTCTTCCGCGAGATGTCCTCTTTGAGTTGAGCGTTTAATTGTGCAAATCCCGCGAGCTTTGACCCTTTGGCAGGCATTATTGTGAGTGTCGCGAGAAAATAGATGCGTGTTCGGGCACGAATTGTACACAGTCATTCCTCCGTTCCAGACTGTCTGAGAGGAATTGCTTTTGTCCGGTTGAATCGCCAATTGTTTTGTACGTTAATAACATCCTAAAGCTTGATTATGCACTTAGTTTGACCAGTTTAGTCGGCATATAATATGTAATTTTGAAGTTTTGATGCGCAACTGTTCGGGACCAGAAGTCATTTTGGATGCATTTCAGCTGGAACTTGAAGCATATGCTAATGCAAAGACACACGACTTGAAACCAAACGATGTTTTGGGTAAGTATGACTCCTTCCACTACATTCTGATCGAAGACCATCAAAGGTAAGGGAATATTTATGTTGTAATTTTGTGTTTCTGTTGACTCCAACATAGCGGAGAAATATTGCTTATGTCTGAGCGCCGTCTCAGATTATTGAATAGTAAACGATTTCTGTAACGTTAAAAAGAAATGTGACAAAGCGATTGCATTAAGAAGCAGTGTATCTATCTATAATTTCTCCGGACATTTTTTAGCATTTTCTGAACATGGCGTCAATTTAAACGGAGATTTATGGATATAAATGGCATATTATTGAAAAAAACAAATGTACTGTGTAACATGTCCTATTACTGTCATCTGATAACGATTTTCAAAAGGTTAGTGAATTATTTTTCTTTTAATCCTGCGTTTGTGATTCCATCTTTTGTTCGACAAAATGGCTACATATCGTCTGTGTCTTTGTGGTGGTTTGACATATATGTGTGCATAAGTTTTCGCCGTAAAACATTTTAGAAATCTGACTTGCTGGGTAGATGAACAAGGTGTTTATCTTTCATTTGAGCTATTGGACTTGTTAATGTGTGGTATGCTTTGTGATGGTATGCTTTGTTACTTTGGTCCCAGCTCTCTGCAGGTCATTCACTAGGTCCCCCCGTGTGGTTCTGGGATTTTTTCTCACCGTTCTTGTGATCATTTTGACCCCACGGGGTGAGATCTTGCGTGGAGCCCCAGATCGAGGGAGATTATCAGTGGTCTGGTATGTATTCAATTTCCTAATAATTGCTCCCACAGTTGATTTCTTCAAACCAAGCTGCTTACCTATTGCAGATTCAGTCGTCCCAGCCTGGTGCAGGTCTACAATTTTGTTTGTGGTGTCCTTTGACAGCTCTTTGGTCTTGGCCATAGTGGAGTTTGGAGTGTGACTGTGAGGTTGTGGACAGGTGTCTTTTATACTGATAACAAGTTCAAACAGGTGCCATTAATACAGATAACGAGTGGAGGACAGAGGAGCCTCTTAAAGAAGAAATTACAGGTCTGTGAGAGCCAGAAATCTTGCTTGTTTGTAGGTGACCAAATACTTATTTTCCACCCTCATTTGCAAATAAATTCTGTCAGGATTTGGCCAGGGTTGTTCTGGTTTTTGGTCACTAGATGCCCCCATTGTGCTTTTTGACCTTTTGCTTTCCCTTGATCCCCATTATGATTTGCACCTGTGCCTCGTTTACCCTGATTGTATTTAAACCCTTAGTTTCCCTCAGTTCTTTGCTCTGTGTTTGTATGTTAGCACCCAGCCCTAGTATTCTGTGTACTCTTGTTGATCCCGGTGGACGCTCTTGTGGAATTCTGTTTTTTGTTCTTGTTTATTTATTTTTGAGTATCTTTTGAGGCTTTTTATGCTTTACCTACCACCTTGTGGATTTACCTTTTTGTCTTGGAGGATTACCTTGTGGATTACCTTGTTCTTGTGGAATTCCTTTTGAGGTTGTGGAGTTACATGTTTTCCTGAAGGACTTCACTTTTTACTTTATTAAATACACCGTCTCAAGTACTGCTGTGTCTGCCTCATCTTCTGGGTTCTGCTGACTATTCGTGGCTCAGTTGGTTAAGTGACTGTTTCTCACTCCGGAGACCCGGGTTCGTAACCGGGTCCTGACAAAATTCATTAAAAATCCTACAATGTAATTTTCTGGATTTTCTTTTCTCATTTTGTCTGTCATAGTTGAAGTGTACCTATGATGAAAATTACAGGCCTCATCTTTTTAAGTGGGATAACTTGCACAATTGGTGGCTGACTAAATACTTTTTTGCCCCAATGTGTGTGTATATATATATATATATATACACACTCTGTACCCATCCTAATATTTCTATATTTCCTAATTCCATTGTTTTCCTTTTTAGATGTGTGTTTTTTAGATATTATTGCATTGTTGGAGTGACGAACACATGCATTTTGCTACACCCGCAATAACATCTTCTAAATATGTGTATGCGACCATGTCGAGATTGCCACAGATAGTGTTTGATCCCTATGATAGTCTGCAGATGGTCAGCCATCCAAACCATGTCATAAATGGTGATTGAGTCATCACGCTGTGCCTCAGTGCCTGAAAGTCACCAGTCACGAGTAACACCTGCTCTCATTCTTCCACTACAATACCTCTGGAAGGAATGCCAAGTAATGGTAGATCAGCAATATAGATTCTCTGAATAATGGGGTTGTATTACATTTAGCTCTCTCTGAATTTCTAGATGCATTGCCATACATATCTTGTGATTTTTCCAATCAGGGCGAAAAGAAAGAAGATGGGATGCTTCAGGTAATAATACATTTGCCTTTCCTGACCACCTCATCTGATCACAAGTATTATGCAGAGTGCATTAGCACAGTTATTCTACATCAATGTCATTTCTGAATTGGGTTTGAAAATTAATCACTAAAAATGATTATTTGTCACAATCTGTCTTTTCAAAATGACCACATTTTGTATTCTGTAGTAACCCTCTGAGATTTGGCATGGAAGCCATATTCTGATGAGCACAGACACATAATGTACAGCAGAGTTAGGAGTGCATTGCTGGTTCCAAGCAGCAACTCCTGAGATGTTTACTTCATACTCCCCCAACCAAGGAAGTGAATCGAAAGATGTGTCGTGAAGCCTTATTCGGATGTCATACAGCTAGATCAGACACCTGGTATGACAGAATGAAAAAAATAGCACTAGTGATTTAAAGCTCAGAAGCATATCCTATCACAAGCTGTCCACTGATAATGGATCCAGGTGGAAAACATAATAGGAAATGTAATTCACTGGACATCAATGGCCTACCCGCCCTAGGTGAGAAAACCAAAGTGATTATCAATATTTCCTCAAAACCCATCTTCTAGTCTGATCCAATTTTCATCCAATGATTCCATTAGGCTGAATTCGCTATGGCACTGAACCCTGGACAATAGGGCCAATCTTGTGTGGGACTCCAAAGGGTTTGACATGGCAGAATTGGTCAGATTAACCCTGGCAGCTTCCTCTCGACCAAGGCTAGCCCACCAGGAATGCTCTGCCCCTCGTGACAGTTTTCAGATTGCAGGATTGGCAAGAGAACAATGCAGCTCAGCACAGAGGCTGCCACTGCTAATCTCATTAAATCTGCAGTAGGACATTTGCGCTGTCTTTCTCAGAGTATCTATGCCATTTTAAAGTAAAATGTTTTAGAATATACTGCAAGCATTGATGACAATTTAAACGTTTTGTGTTCTTAGGGAAAGGTTAAATATTAAATCATTTCACTATCATACAGAACTGTAAATGCCTGTCTCAAGCTTCATGTCACTCACCAGGGCCATGATGATATGGACGAGACTGCCAAATCAAAGCAAAGGTAAGAATCTCATGATTCATCTCTGGACAATTCTGTGAACTATCTTGTGCAAGTTTTACATTGACACAATACCTGTTATCTACCTAGGTAGCTCATGGTTTAGCCTGGCTACAGTAGATGGTTACATTAGCCATCTATTTATCTAGCCATTTCAATCCTTGAGATACTCATACAAATGTGTCAATGTAGATAGATTGTTAACTAGCTAGCTAACTTAGATGGTGAAGCTAGGCATTTTTGATAATGTTTGTTTGTGTCTGTGGGTGAGGGGTGGGTAGCCTACTTCAAGTACTTGAGGCTACCCTAGCTAGCTGTATTATTATGGTCTGTCTTTTTGAGAGGTTTCAGAGATGTCACTAACACCTGACTTAAATAAATAATCAGCATAACAAATCACAGCAATAGACTATGATTTGTAATCATATATGAGTTGGGCTGGAACTAAAGGGGGAGGGGGAGTATTTAGATGGTATTAATATATAACGCATGCTCCACTCTTAAGTTGAACATGTTGACTACTGCCAAGGCGTCAGCTGCTAGGATGAATAGAGGAAACATCCCAAGTCTCCAATGGTCCCAGTATCGGTTGATTTGCAGGCATAAGTGATCACACACACTCAAAAATAGTCTACAGCTGGGGTATGATTCTGCCATCATTCACACACAGTAGACCTAGTGGAAATCACCATGTTGTCAACAAAATGCTGTACTCAATGCTTGTGTATGGCTCAATTTGTTGAAATTATGTGATCACTGATCTTCTTTAATGTTGTGATTAACAGACACATGATGATCACAATTTCAATGCTGCAACTGAGAGAGAATGTTGTTGAGGGACACACGTCGAGGGACACACGTTGAGACCTCGATTATGACTGGACATGGGCCGGATATAAGCATACGACAAGATTCGGTAAATGTCACTGCAGCCTAAAATAATTGAAATATATTTGCAAAAATGGTATAAATTACCCCTTTCTATACATAAATATTAAAATCATTCAGAAATACTTGACCAGAGAGTATGAATTACCACAGAGGACCATTACCTTATTGTAAAGTTGTGGATTGTTTAAAATCCCAAGCGTGTCGGCCTATATGTCTAGTTAGAAAGCCCCCAATTTGGGCAGCGTGTGTGGCAATAGGCCTAACTGATTATTGTGATGCGGCAGTCAATGAAAAGCAATGCATCTAAAACATGTGTGATGATGTCACGCTCTGACCTTAGAGAGCCGTTTTATTTCTCTATTTGGTTAGGTCAGGGTGTGATTTGGGGTGGGCATTCTATGTTGTTATCACGTTCTGACCTTAGTTCCTTTGTCTTGTCTTTTGTTTTAGTATGGTCAGGGCGTGAGTTGGGTGGGTTGTCTATGTTAGTTTGTCTATGATTTTCTATTTCTGTGTTTGGCCTGGTATGGTTCTCAATCAGAGGCAGCTGTCAATCGTTGTCCCTGATTGAGAACCATATTTAGGTAGCCTGTTTTCCATTGTGTTATGTGGGTGGTTATTTTCAGTCTTTGTGTGTCTACACCAGACAGAACTGTTTCGGTTGTTTCTTTGTTGTTTGTTATTCAGTTTTCAGGTTTTTTCATTAAATAAGATGAACACTTTCTTCCCACGACAGCCGTTACAGTTGTCTATTTCTTTGTTTTGGCTGAGTATGGTTCCCAATCAGAGGCAGCTGTCTATCGTTGTCTCTGATTGGGAATCATACTTGGGCAGCCTTTTTCCCACCTGTGTTTGTGGGTGGTTATTTTCTGTTTCGTCTCTGTTGCCTGACAGAACTGTTCGCTTTCGTTTTGTTACTTTGTTTGAGTGTTTTTGATTATAAAGAAAATCATGAACACTTTTCACGTTGCGCTTTGATCCACTCCTTCCGACGACAGGCGTTACAGACGATAATGTGTCTTGAGTATTATTTGAAATGTTGAGACAAGAAGAAGGGGAGGGGTCTGTGGTGAAGATATTGGTGTCTCTCTCCAGAATGCATGCACTCAGCTCTCCAGAATGCTCTGAGCTGTCTCCCGCAAATTCTTGTGCATTCATTGTTTTATGGTGTTAATTGTTTGCCCTTTGTTTATTTTTTATCAATTTCCCATTACAAACATCACCAGAATTACATTTACCATTAATCCACATAATTTGGTTACATTCATTTCTGTTATTGCATGGGTTAATTAGATCTAGCGTAATTTACCGTTCTCATTCTCAGAGTGGAAATGTTGTTTGCAGAGTTCACGACCTGCTACACTTGTGATAAATAAGTTTGGGTTTATTTCATACCATAATTTACACGTTTGGTATATGTTTTCATGGTATTTTGTTTAGAGAGCTGCATGTGAGCAATGAGCATGTGTCTGGTTTCTCTGTCCTCTTAATGTTGACAGAATGTGTGCCTGAGCACTGCTATAAGTAGGCTAACTGGCCTGCTGCAGGCAAATGTAGGAAAGTGCCCATTTGTCTGATTTCTGATTGTCTTAACTCACCACCACTAATAAGCTTAAACTTCTCTTCACCTCACACCGTAAATCCATTAACTCCGTTTTGTAATCCATTTTTATTTATTTTTGTGTATGATAATAGTTTCTCACAGTATTTGAAACATCTTTCCCTCGATAATCACCAGGTATCCCATATGTCCAGTGGAAACATCATAAATACCCGAACAAAACAGCAAAACAGCTACAGTAGCAGTCAAAAGTTTGGGCACACCTACTCATTCAAGGGTTTTTCTTTATTTTGACTATTTTCTACATTGTAGAATAGTAGTGAATATATCAAAACTATGAAATAACACATATGGAATCATGTAATAACCAAAACAGTTAACAAACATTTGTGTTAAACAAATGTTTTGTGTTAGAGATCCTTCAAATTACTCATGCTTTGCCTTGATGAGAGCTTTTCAAACTCTTGGCATTCTCTCAACCAACTTCATGAGGTAGTTACCTGGAATGCATTTCAATGAACAAGTGTGTCTTGTTAAAAGTTAATTTGTGGAATTTCTTTCCTTCTTAATGCATTTGATCCAATCAGTTGTGTTGCGACAAGGTAGTGGTGGTATGCAGAGAGAGCCCTATTTGGTAAAAGACCAAGTCCATATTATGGCAAAAACAGCTCAAACAAGCAAAGAGAAATGACAGTCCATCATTACTTTAGGACATGAAGTTTGGTCAATACGGAACATTTCAAGAACTTTGAAAGTTTCTTCAAGTGCAGCTGCAAATATCATCAAGCGCTATGAAGAAACTGGTTCTCATGAGGACCGCCACAGAAAAGGAAGACCTAGAGTTACCTCTGCTGCAGAGGATAAGTTCATTAGAGTTACCAGCTTCAGAAATTGCAGGCCAAATAAATGCTTCACAGAGTTCAAGTAACAGATACATCTCAACATCACCTTTCAGTGGAGACTGCGTGAATCAGGCCTTCATAGTCGAATTGCTGCAAAGAAACCACTACTAAAGGACACCAATAAGAAGGAGAGAAAAAGAAACATGAGCAATGGACATTAGACCAGTCTGAGTTGCTCCCCTCCTCAAGAAACCAACACTCGACTCCTCTGATGTCTAAAACTACAGACCGGTATCCTTTCTTTTCTTTCCGAAACACTTGAGCGTGCTGTCTCTGAACAACTTTCTTGCTATCTCTCTCAGAACGATCTTCTTGACCCTAACCAGTCTGGCTTCAAGTGTCCCTCAACCCGAGACTGCCCTTCTCTGTGTCACAGAGTTTTTCCGCACCGACAAAGCTGACTCCCTGTCCTCTGTTCTCATCCTCCTAGATCTATATGCTGCCTTTGACACCATGAACCATCAGATGCTCCTCTCCACCCTCTCAGGGGTGGGAGTGTCATGCTCTACAAACTCTTGGATTGCATTCTACCTGGCAGGCCGCTCCTACCTGGTGATGTGGAGAGGATTTGTGTCTGCACCACATACTCTCATGACTCGTGTCCCCCAGCGCTCGGTTCTAGGCCCTATACTCATCTCTCTATGCATGAAGTCACTCGGCTCTGTCATATCCTCACACGTTGTCTCATATGATTGCTACACGGATGATACTCAACTATTTTTTTTTCTTCTTCTGACACCCAGGTGGTGACACGCATCTCTGCATGCATGATAGATATCTCAGCTTGGATTTCGTCACACCATCACAAATTCATCCTAGACAAGACTGAGATGCTCTTCCTCCCAGGGAAGCCTTGCCTGCTCAAAGACCTCTCCATCACGGTTGGCAAGATCAGCACAGAGAATGTTGAATTCCTTAGACAAGACAACACAAAGGAAATTCTTGCAAACAGTTGATAAGAAGAGTAACTTCGAGGGCTGGACTGCCCTACACATATATTTATTATTTATGACTTTCCCCAGTAAAGATTTTAGAACAGTAATTACGATCTATCAGTTCTAATTCCAGACACATGGTTCCTATTCCACCCTTATGATTCATTATTGACCTCAGACAGGCCCCCTTTCCCTCTGCATAAACACAATGCACATAGTTCAGTCCATCTAACCCATAACACGATGGTTACAACTGCTTCAAATATAATGCACATACATCATTACATCTAACCCATAACACGATAGTTACTACTGCCTCAAATACAATGCACATAGATCATTCCATCTAACCCATCTAATAACTACTACTGCTAGGCTAATTACACTAAATATATAATATATACACAATATAAACAGATTAAAATGGGCTCAACTCAGTCTCGTACAGATCATACAGCAGAGCGTGTATCCGACTCCAAACCCCCACAACTGAATAGATAAGAGCATTAGATGAGCGCTTACAAAACAGAGCTGAGACATCTCAATGCAGAATGGGGCCCATATATAAATATCCAATGTTTTTTATTGCAACTACACAAATTCTTGCAGTTTTACTTCCCCCCACGCATTGACATGCACATGTCTATTGCTATGGGCACAAGCACTGTTCATTACTAAGGCTGTGGCAGTCATGACATTTTGTCAGCCTTGATTGTCAAGCAAATAACTGCCGGTATCACGGTAATTGACCATAAATTAACGTAAACACCTTTAGCATCTCCTGACTTCCACACATAGCCTACAAGCCACTGATGCTGACCTTTCAAATATCTACATTTTAAAAAGCCTAAAACATCCATTTAATATAGCCTACACCATCACAATAAATCCGTTATTTATTTTTAAGATATGTCTTAAGAAACAAGATATGAAGAAAATGTCATCTATTTCAGAAGAGCAGATAGCGTACTCTGAGTTGTCCTTATGTTGGGCCCTGTTATGGCTATGCCATATGGCTGTGGGCTACACTAGTTCATTTAGCAGACAAGATTTGCCTAGCTATTATTTTTTTATTTTGAAGTAGGAAGAATGCAATTGAACATAACTAAATAATTTAGAAATACTATTTTCTCCAAACGATTTCCAAAGAAGTGTGCACATGCGGCTATTCTGTGTTGAGCAGTTAGCAAAGAAACATGTCCTCCTATACAGTATGCTTAATTTAGATTTATTTATGCAACTTTAGTTGTGATACAAACAAATGCTATATGTTTTGATTTTGAATCGCCCAAGCCTCTCCAGGTTCTCCTTTACCCAAATCCAGATAGCAGATGTTCTGAAAGAGCTGCAAAACCTGGACCCGTACAAATCAGCTGGGCTTGACAATCTGGACCCTCTATTTCTGAAACTATCTGCCGCCATTGTCGCAACCCCTATTACCAGCCTGTTCAACCTCTCTTTCATATCGTCTGAGATCCCCAAGGATTGGAAAGCTGCCGCAGTCATTCCCCTCTTCAAAGGGGGAGACACCCTGGACCCAAACTGTTACAGACCTATATCCATCCTGCCCTGCCTATCTAAGGTCTTCGAAAGCCAAGTCAACAAACAGGTCACTGACCATCTCGAATCCCACCGTACCTTCTCCGCTGTGCAATCTGGTTTCCGAGCCGGTCACGGGTGCACCTCAGCCACGCTCAAGGTACAAAACGATATCATAACCGCCATCGATGAAAGACAGTACTGTGCAGCCGTCTTCATCGACCTGGCCAAGGCTTCGACTCTGTCAATCACCATATTCTTATCGGCAGTCTCAGTCGCCTCGGTTTTTCTAATGACTGCCTTGCCTGGTTCACCAACTACTTTGCAGACAGAGTTCAGTGTGTCAAATTGGAGGGCATGTTGTCCGGTCCTCTGGCAGTCTCTATGGGGGTGCCACAGGGTTCAATTCTCGGGCTGGCTCTTTTCTCTGTATCTATCAATGATGTTGCTCTTGCTGCGGGCGATTCCCTGATCCACCTCTACGCAGACGACACCATTCTGTATACTTCCGGCCCTTCCTTGGACACTGTGCTATCTTACCTCCAAACGAGCTTCAACGCCATACAACACTCCTTCCGTGGCCTCCAACTGCTCTTAAACGCTAGTAAAACCAAATGCATGCTTTTCAACCGCTTGCTGCCTGCACCCGCACGCTCGACTAGCATCACCACCCTGGATGGTTCCGACCTAGTATATGTGGACATCTGTAAGTACCTAGGTGTCTGGCTAGACTGTAAACTCTCCTTGCAGACTCATATCAAACGTATCTAAAATCAAATCTAGAGTCGGCTTTCTATTCCGCAACAAAGCCTTATTCACTCACGCCGCCAAATGTACCCTAGTAAAACTGACCATCCTACCGATCCTCGACTTCGGCGATGTCATCTACAAAATAGCTTCCAATACTCTACTCAGCAAACTGAATGCAGTTTATCACAGTGCCAACCGTTTTGTTACTAAAGCACCTTATACCACCCACCACTGCAACCTGTATGCTCTCGTCGGCTGGCCCTCGCTACATATTTGTCGCCAGACCCACTGGCTCCACGTCATCTACAAGTCCATGCTAGGTAAAGCTCCACCTTATCTCAGTTCACTGGTCACGATGGCAACACCCACCTGTAGCACGTGCTCCAGCAGGTGTATCTCACTGATCATCCCTAAAGCCAACACCTCATTTGGCCGCCTTTCTTTACGGTTCTCTGCTGCCTATGACTGGAATGAATTGCAAAAATCGCTGAAGCTGGAGACTTTTATCTCCCTCACCAACTTTAAACATCTGCTATCTCAGCAGCTAACCGATCGCTGCAGCTGTACATAGTCTATCGGTAAATAGCCCACCCAATTTACCTACCTAATCCCCATACTGTTTATATTTATTTACTTTTCTGCTATTTTGCACACCAGTATCTCTACCTGTACATGACCATCTGATCATTTATCACTCCAGTGTTAATCTGCAAAATTGTAATTATTTGCCTACCTCCTCATGCCTTCTGCACACAATGTATATAGACTCTCTTTTTTTATTTTTTGTTCTACTGTGTTATTGACTTGTTAATGTTTACTCCATGTGTAACTCTGTGTTGTCTGTTCACACTGCTATGCTTTATCTTGGCCAGGTCTGTCACGCCCTGGTCTATATTTACTATGTTATCTTCATTTATTGAGTCAGGCCAGGGTGTGACATGGGTTTATTTGTAGTGTGTTTCGTCTTGGGGTTGTGTGGGGTGTATAGATTAGTCTATGGCTGCCTGAGGCGGTTCTCAATCAGAGTCAGGTGATTATAGTCACTGTGTGTTTGTGGGTGATTGTTCCTGTCTCTGTGTTTGTTGCACCAGTCAGGGCTGTTTCGGTTTTCGACGTTTGTTGTTTTGTATTGTTCGTGTTTTTTCATCATTAAAGATGTATCGAACGAATCACGTTGCATTTTGGTCCGATCCTTGTTCCACCTCTTCGTCAGAGAAGGAGGTAGAAGAAACACGTTACAAGGTCGCAGTTGTAAATGAGAACTTGTTCTCAACTAGCCTACCTGGTTAAATAAAGGTGAAATAAAAAATAAAAATACATTATCAGGCTGCATGAGGATTTTTTAAAAGTTGCATGAATGGCATGAGTTCTGATTTGTTTCTTGTGCAAGATGCAAACACTTCATCAGTCTCTCATTCACAATTTGACAAGCCCTTGATAATATTTTCGCCGGCGGCATCCCCCTTTAAATTAAATTAATTCAACCACTTGCATCAGAAAAAACATTTAAAAGCAATGCGGCTGATTCAACAGATCATAACATTTAGCTTAAAATGTTGATAATCTATTAGGTTATCCGAGACAGGTGAATGATAATTGTCCATCACATTATAAGCGCTTCAATGCACACACAGCAGTAGGCTATAAGCGCAAATGTTCAAAGATTCAATCAGTTAGTAGGAAAACACTATTCTCAAAAGTGACCGCAAATAGGATTATGCGTGTAAATGCTTTTTTATTACAACGGTGCATTTTTATGGTGAAAATTACCTAGGCCGAACTTGAAACTGCCAGTTTGTCTCTAGAACGGTTGTAAAGTGAATTAATGTGCTCAATTTTAGGAAGTTATTTGGCCACTTTAGTTGTGATACAAACCTTATCAAAACATAAAGGCCTATAGGCTAGGCTACATGAGGTGTGTGACTATGATTTGAAAAAGTTGCTTAAAAAATAATGTGCTGTTTCTTTCCTTATTACACACGCTGGGTATCATTCACAAGTGATAATGCATAACTCAAAAATGATAGGCTAATATTGTCACCCATCAGACTATTCTTATTTTAATGTTGTCTTTACATACAGTACACTAAATAATATGTGTGAAATTACTTTTGATTTAGAATGGACCATTATCATTCACCTGTCTCAGAACAGGGGCATGAGTAGAAAATAAGTCTACGTACTTAAACAGTGAATGGAGGACACTTTTCCTGTGTATTATTTTTAATGCCAGCCAGGTAGGATAGACTCCTGTTGTAAAGTGAAGCAATATGCTTAATATTAGGAAAGTTGATAAATAAATATAGTAAGCCTAGCCTATAGAAAGCTGATGGGATCCTCCTATTTTTAATAGAGCCCATCAACACTGTTTTTACCTATGTATTGATCTTCGTTTGTCGAAAGAATCCAATGCCTACAAAAACCCCAATACGACAACACAAAAACATAAACCCATGTCACACCCTGGCCTGACCAACTAATTAACTAAAACACAAAATACTAAGATCAAGGCGTGACAGAACCCCCCCTAAGGTGCGGACTCCCGGACGCACCTCAAAACCATAGGGAGGGTCCGGGTGGGCGTCTGTCCATGGTGGCGGTTCCGGCTCGGGACGTGGACCCCACTCCATAAATGTCATAGTTCCTCCCCTTCGCGTCCTGGGATAATCCACCCTCGCCGCCGACCATGGCCTAATAGTCCTCACCCAGAACCCCACTGAACTGAGGGGAAGCTCGGGACTGAGGGGCAGCTCGGGACTGAAGCAGATCTGGAAGAGTCTGGCTGACTGGCGGATCTGGAAGAGTCTTGCTGACTGGCTGACTGGCGGATCTGGAAGAGTCTGGCTGACTGGCGGATCTGGAAGAGTCTGGCTGACTGGCGGATCTGGAAGAGTCTGGCTGACTGGCGGATCTGGAAGAGTCTGGCTGACTGGCGGATCTGGAAGAGTCTGGCTGACTGGCGGATCTGGAAGAGTCTGGCTGACTGGCGGATCTGGAAGAGTCTGGCTGACTGACGGATCTGGCTGACTGGCGGATCCTGGCAGACTGACGGCTCTGGCTGCTCCATGCTGACTGGCGGCTCTGGCTGCTCCATGCAGATTGACGGCTCTGGCTGCTCCATGCAGATTGACGGCTCTGGCAGCTCCTTGCAGACTGGCAGCTCCCTGCAGACTGGCAGCTCCTTGCAGACTGGCAGCTCCATGCAGACTGGCAGCTCCATGCAGACTGGCAGCTCCATGCAGACTCGCAGCTCTGGCTGCTCCATGCAGACTGGCAGCTCTGGCTGCTGCATGCAGACTGGCAGCTCTGGCTGCTCCATGCAGACTGGCAGCTCTGGCTGCTCCATGCAGATTTGCAGCTCAGGCTGCTCCGAACAGGCAGGAGGCTCCGGCAGCGCTGTAGAGGAGGAAGGCTCTGATAGCGCTGAACAGACGGAAGGCTCTAGAAGCGCTGAACAGGCGGGAGACTCCGACAGCGCAGGAGAGGAGAAAGGCTCTGATAGCGCTGAACAGACAGGAGACTCCAGCAGCGCAGTAGAGGAGGAAGGCTCTAGAAGCGCTGAACAGGCGGAAGACTCCGACAGCACAGGAGAGAAGAAAGGCTCCGACAGCGCAGGAGAGCCGAGGCGCACTGTAGGCCCGATGCGTGGTGCTGGCACTGGTGGTATTGGGCCGAGGACACGCACAGGAAACCTGGTGCGGGGTGCTGCTACCGGAGGCCTGGGTGTGGAGGTGGTACTGGATAGACCGGACCGTGCAGGCGCACTGGAGCTCTTGAGCACCGAGCCTGCCCAACCTTACCCGGTTGAATACTCTCGGTCGCCCTGCCAGTGCAGCGAGGTGGTATAGCCCGCACTGGGCTATGTAGGCGAACCGGAGACACCGAGCGCAAGGCTGGTGCCATGTAAGCCGGCCCAAGGAGACGCACTGGGGACCAGATGCGTAGAGCCGGCTTCACGGCATTTGGCTCGATGCTCAATCTAGCCGGCCGATACGCGGAGCTGAAATATACCGCACCGGGCTATGCACCGGCACTGGGGACACCGTGCGCACCACTGCATAACACGGTGCCTGCCCGGTCTCTCTAGCCCCCCGGTAAGCACAGGGAGTTTGCGCAGGTCTCCTACCTGGCGTAGCCATACTCCCTGTTAGCCCCTCCCCAAGATATTTTTGCGGCTGATTCCCGGGCTTCCATCCACGTCGCTTTGCTGCCTCCTCATACCAGCGCCTCTCCGCTTTTTTCCACCTCCAGTTCTTCCTTGGGACGGCGATATTCTCCAGGCTGAACCCAGGGTCCTTTTCCGTCTAATATCTCCTCCCAAGTCCAGAAGTCCTTTGATCGCTGCTCCTCACGATTAACAAGGAGAGTTGGCTCAGGTCTGTCTCCTGACTCAGCCACTCTTCCTTCTTAGCCCCCCCCCAATAAAGTTTTGGGGCTGACTCACGGGTCTTCCTCTGCGCCGTCGTGATTGCCTCTCCAACTCCATTCTCCTATAGCCCTCTTCACACTGCTCCAGCGAATCCCAGGCGGGCTCCGGCACTCTCTCTGGGTCGACCGCCCACCTGTCTATTTCCTCCCACGTCGTATACTCCATACTTCTGCTGTCCATAACGTCCTCCCTTCGCTGCTCCTGCTGTCGCTGCCTGTTACCACGCCGCTCGGTCCGTGTGTGGTGGGTGATTCTGTAACGGCATTCTTCGTTTGTCGAAAGAAAGTTGGACCGAAATGCAGCGTGGTGGTTACTCATGTCTTTAATGAATGAATCGCGGTACATGAAATAACTGATACAAATACAAGAACAACAAAACGGAACATGAAACCTAATTACAGCCTATCTGGTGAAACTACACAGAGACAGGAACAATCACCCACGAAATACACAGTGAAACCCAGGCTACCTAAATATGGTTCCCTATCAGAGACAACAAGAATCACCTGACTGATTGAGAACCGCCTCAGGCAGCCAAACCTAAACTAAACACACCCCTAATCAACCACAATCCCAATGCCTACAAAAACCCCAATATGACAACACAATAACATAAACCCATGTCACACCCTGGCCTGACCAACAATTTAACTAAAACACAAAATACTAAGACCAAGGCGTGACAACATGGACCTGTTAAATTGACCAGAAGCGTGTTTATATAGCTGCATTTAGGCATGGCTTCTTTGTTTTGAGTCTGTTAAGTGTGTTTCTCATTCTACTGGAGTTGACCTAGTATTTTATATTAAATATACCTTATTCATCCAATTCTTTCTCCATTTGTAACTCACCCACCGACAATCACAATATGCTGTTTTACGTTGTGTTATTTGTGCTGTTCTAATTCCTAAAATGTAAAAACAGAATAATCTGTATGCTCTCAGATAATAATAATAGTTAATATGGTGTTATTTGATGTCCCAGGTTTGTGGCATTGATGAATACACCATGTACTCCTTACTTTAAGTCAGATGTTTATATGTTATATTATGTCTAAAAGGCATTTGTATGCAGTTTTTACTATTATAATTTCTCAAATTCAGATGTTTGATGTGATTGATGGGTGACTAGGTGCATTCTTGTCAAATAAATATGCTTATTCATTTATGATTATGGATACATTGTGCAATGTGTTAATCTGGCTTTGTATCTGCAAAAGAACATATCAACAAGTTAGTTCTGAATTGCTTTAATACAGCAGGAAATTCTGACACCCTGAATTGAAATAGATTTCACCTAATTCATAGAGTTGGCAGAAATGATAAGGGATTATTTAATATAGACCTCCATCGGCAGAAGGAGAAGAGGATCTAGTATGCATGACACATTGTAAATATCTGACTGCTATTAGGATAGTAATTCTGTACAACACACAAGACCAAATTAAATCAAAGTTTATTTGTCACGTGTGCCGAATACAACAGTGTATATTAGTGAAATGTTTACTTACAGGCTCAAACCAATTGTGCAAAAAAGGTATTTGATGAACAATAGGTAAGTAAAGAAATAAAACAACAGTATAAAGACAGGCTATGTACATTAGCGAGGCTATAAAAGTAGAGATGCTACAGACAGACACTGGTTAGTCAGGCTGATTGAGGTAGTATGTAGATATGGTTAAAGTGACTATGCATATATGATGAACCGAGAGTATCAGTAGCGTAAAAGAGGGGTTGGCGGGTGGTGGGTGGCGGGACACAATGCTGATAGCCCGGTTAGCCAATGTGCAGGAGTACTGGTTGGTCGGCCCAATTGAGGTAGTATGTACATGAATGTATAGATAAAGTGACTATGCATATATGATAAACAGAGAGTAGCAGCAGCGTAAAAGAGGGGTTGGGGGGGGGCACAATGCAAATAGTCCGGGTAACCATTTGATTACCTGTTGTTGACTGTTGTTGTCCTAGACTTGGCACTCCGGTACTGCTTGCCTTGCGGTAGTAGAGAGAACAGTCTGACTGGGGTGGCTGGGGTCTTTGACAATTTTTAGGGCCTTCCTCTGACACCGCCTGGTGTAGAGGTCCTGGATGACAGGCAGCTTAGCCCCAGTGATGTACTGGGCCGTACGCACTACCCTCTGTACTACCCTTGCGATCAGAGGCTGAGCAATTGCCGTACCAGGCAGGGATGCAACCAGTCAGGTTGCTCTCGATGTTGCAGCTGCAGAACCTTTTGAGGATCTCAGGACCCATGCCAAATCTTTTTAGTTTCCTGAGGGGGAATAGACTTTGTCATGCCCTCTTCACGCATAAATAAGCCAACAAATATTAGTTAAAATATGGAACAGTAAATGGAAATGTTCAATAAGTCTTTTGTTTTGGATCAAGGTAGCAAGTGCAGTAGCTAGCTGTCTGACAGCAAACGTGTCAGCTAGGTGTGCAGGATCTTGTAGGGATTCTTATTATTGCATGATGTCTACTTTGATGCTAATTAGCATTTTCTCTTAGGGGATTAGAACAATTTTTTTGTGTTTGACCGCTAGGTTTTATGGGTCTTATGATGCATCCACTGTGGGGCTCTATTTCCCATGGATCATGTGGGGATAAGAATGGATGTCTTAAGAGCTCCTTAAGAATCCCTTAGAAACTGACTTTCAAATTACACCAGTCCCTTTTTTATGAATGGCTTAAATGGAACAGCATTGAATGTCTTCTTGGTAATATTGGCAACATCTTAAGGACAAGGGATTGCAATAAAAAGTCAGAGCCAAAAAGGGACCACATTGTCTTTTTATTGTCCCTGAATCACTGTATCTGCTCTTGGGATAATACCACATATCTTCCTGAATCACTGTGTCTGCTCTGGAAATATTTCCACATCTTTCTTCACAAGTTGCCCAAGACAAGATGACGTGAGGGATCTGAAATTGATTTTGAACAGGTACTAAAATAAACAAGGTCATATTTCACAACTGAGCCAATAATGCCCCCTCCAAAAGCTGTGAAATCCATTGCTTCTCTTTGCAGAGAGAACAAAACTAGGGTATAAATACAGATTATTGCTATATGTTATGGTTGAAATGGAAAATGTGAATTGTCCTTAAATGGACTAAGAGCTTGAGAGGTTGCAATCCATTTTCTATGCCTTCTGTCCTGGATCATTTATGTAGCATCGGATGTTAAGGCAAACAAGTTGGTGCATCATAGATCTTTTGACTATTGCATTTGAGGCTGTCAACAATCGATGAATAAGTGTGACAGTCACTTACACAAAAGAAAAACCTGAGAAAATAAAGCTATATTCACGAGTTGACATAAACAGAAGCAGCGTGAAACATTATGGAACCAAACCACTCTTCATAACAGCTTCTATTTCATGACAAATTCAATATGAAGTACTCTGTGTTAAAGAAATCATATGCCGTATTTAATTTGGATTTTAATTTGATAAACAATGCAATACTCTGGCTTCTGCTTCAGACCTGACCCTGAACTCTGACTTCTCCCATCATGCTGTCATGACTGTCATGATCAGGTCAGGTTACAGGAGACCACAACCCTACAGATTATCTCTCAAAACCAACAGAGGAGGAGAGATCTAGGGGTCTCAAGATGTGGAGGTTTTATGACCCCTCACGCCCCTGGTAAATCTCAGGCCACAGACAAATTCCTTTGTCCTGTTACTATGGAGAACCAGCCTCAGAACATTAAACATTAAATAAAGGGACTTTGAAACAATGGTTTCCGTCAGCCACAATGATAGTCATGACGATAGATGGAATATGAAAATGTATGTCATTTTTGTTTTGTTATAGATATAGAAGGTTAATAGATGACGTTATTACGGAAATATTGTAGACCCCTTCCAGAGCAAGGGTGAGGGAACCGAGTCCTAAGCCAAAAGGACACTGACATCGTGAGGACGACCAGAAAGGCGCACCGGAGAAGTGCATAATTGAGCAGCCTGAACGGTCCACGCAGAGGATCCTCTGAGAACTTCCTCACGTAATTACATCATTATATTCTGACCCATAAGAGCGGCAGTTTGGGGCAAGGCTAGGGTTAGAATAAGCATAGCTGATAAAGAACACGAGAGAAATATACATTTGGGTGAATTTCTCTTTTAAATCCCCATTTTGTGTGACACGCACCATAGTGTGTTGGCCTGTTATACTAAGTTCTAATCAATTAACTATAATGTGTTTTGTCAATGTGTATCTTTTATCATCATTTTAGCTTTTTAGTAAATAAATATTCAACGAAGATTGGTGTTGTACGAACTCATTGGTGAGACCCGGGTCCGTGCATATTCACTGACTATACAACGTTCAGAACGAGATTGTAGAGGTAACTGGTTAATTAGCGGCTGTTGTAAAATCGATATTCTTCGAGTTAATTTGGGAACTAGAAACTCAATAAAAACTAGTTTTTCCATGGTGCCCCAGGTTAATGAGTTAATAATTGCTTGATTCAGTTAATCACGCAATTAGAAACTTGAAATCATTCGATGAGCAACAGTCGTCACATTAACTAATACAACGTAGTGAATTCTCATAGTGAATTCTCGCGCCAGACGGGAATCCTGTGAGATCTCAGCTTGCGCTATCAGTAACCTCTGGCGACGAATTGCCAGACATTTTGTGTGAAATAATTCAGGTTACGCTGTAGGATATCAAACAGGTCTCAACTGATTGGATAATATTGTCTTTCAATTTTATACATACATTAAATTGGTACCCAACCTTTCCAGGTTGTTTATTGAAATAATACACCAACGAATGTGTTCTAACCAATGAGACATGGTTAAACTGTTCCACATTAACTTAGAGATAGCAACAATTTCAGGTA